>NC_079217.1:36028118-36328118 GCF_029633865.1 Lampris incognitus
CGTCTTTATTAGGAGGATTCATGCAGTCCTTTTCCTCCCCCTGCATCCTCTGAAAAGCCTTTGCAAAAACACTGAGAAGCCCGCACGCGCGCACACACACACACACACACACACACACACACACACACACACACACACACACACACACACACACACGCACACACACACAGACACACAGTGAAGTTGGTGTTCCAGACTCCAGTGTAAAACTTCCACCTTGATTTATGAACATTTATGACATGGACGCGCTAACTAGTGGTCAGGGTTAGGTGTTGGTTAACCCAGTGTGTATCATACAAATGTAGACGGATGCTTCGCACGTTGGTAAGAGCACAATGTATGTGCACAAGAGCAATATGTGCCATCACATAGTAGGTTAAATGATGAGAAACTCCGGTGGTGACACTCTTGTTACAGAAGAGGAAAACGTGTTAGTTCAGTCTAGTTACCATACAACATACAGCACCAACCAAAGCCCAGACACCCCCCCACCCCCCACCCCCCATAGCACTGGGACATTTAACTCACAACGCCGCGATGCAAACACACTGATCGCTCATAAACTGTCTGCCCGAGACTGTTCAGGGATTACTGTAATATAACACCGTGGAAGCTACCAAACTCACACAGGGGGACCATTGCTTTGCCCACAGACAGAACAAAAACTAATTCAACTTTGGCTTTAATTAGCATGTTTAGATTTATTGAAATAACGGCGCCTCATGTGCACACACACTCTGACGCTCACAAACACATTCAGTAACATCTATTCCAAGGCAAATTATATCACTGGTACAGGCAATGTAATTTAAAAACCATGCCCCAGTCCAAAACATTTTATTTGACTTTTGTCCTCCACAACCATATGGCAACCCCCGGCAATCATCTCGTGACCCCCCCCTCCCACCTCGACCTCCAAGTTAAGAACCAGTGCCATAGATTCCCGGGATATTCGAGGAGATTTTCCAGCCTCACTCCCTAATCTTTCCTAATGTATATCTGATTTCTCAGGGACTTCACTGGGGATTGTGCCTCAGAGAGAACGTACCATGAGTCGCTGGTAATAATACATCCATAATGCTAGCTAGCATGCTTGCTCTATACCAGCAGATTTGTGTCTCAGAGAAAAATATCAAAACAACCACCATCTATGATACAGCACAGCAAATAGCATAGAGCACAATAGTTCTCACAGATGTTCTCTTTGTTTTTCCATGGTTTTCTTCCCACATCCAAATAAACAGTGTTAGGACCTTGACCAAGGCTTTGGCCTTACTTGGGATGCCCCCCAGGCATTGCGCTGTGGTTGCCCACTACCCTTAGAAGCTAGGATGTATCGGATTAAGTGGATGAATTTCCCCACAGGAATCAATAACTTGAAGAAGGAAAAAAAAACAAAAAACAAGAAATGTTTGTAGAGGGGTCACTCAAAAACTGGAAAAGCACCATCATCAAAAGAATAATGCTTCTGCCTTGTCTGCACGGAGCTTCTCTCAAACTAAGAGACTTAGTTGAAATATAAATGATGCAACAACTGGGTCATGATGCTTGTACTCCAGGTCTCAGTTTTTATGTATGCCTGCCAAAACTGTGCACCTGCCCCAGTTAAACCCAATTAAAGCTATCACTCATATATTTTCGTAATGTGTGTGTGTGGTGTTAGTGTGTGTGCGTGTGTGTTAGTTAGAGTAGATAGCGGGACTGAAAACTAAAGCACCTATGATCCTAATTCTTTTTGGAGGTGGTAGGTATTGTTCCAGAGAGTAAGGGGAAAATCCCAGAAAATTAGAATTATGCATAAATATGCAAAATATGCGTTTTTCTAAAAATGGCTAAAAACCACTTTTCTCGGCATTTCAGATGATTCTGAGCATCATTGATTTTTTCACCTATACAAAAAAAATTTCTGGGACTTAGAAATGTTTTGGCATTATGCAAAATATATGCGTTTTTGCAAAAATGCACTTATGATCCTAATTTTTTGGGAGGCGGTAGGTATTGTTCCAGAGAGGACCAGAAAAATAGCAGAAAATTAAAATAATTATAATAATTATGCATAATTATGCAAAAAATGAATTTTCTAAAAATGGATAAAAACCACTTTTCTCGGCATTTCAGATGATTCTGAGCATTTGGGGGGAGGGATTTGGAGTGGGGGGGGGGTTAGGGGCAGGGGGAAGGCGGTTAGCTGGCAGGATGAAGAGGAGGGAGATTTAGACGGGTGGATAACCAAACCGCTACATTGTAGCGGGGTTCTTCTAGTGCTTAATAACGCTGACACCCATGAACACACAAAATCTGAACCAAAACCAAAACAGAGCCTGACTGCATCCACCTTTCCTTCTCACTCCCCCAAACAGAGCTGTGTACATGGACCTCAAAAAAAATTAAAAATTAAAATTATTGAATACACTAACATTATTTGATATGTGCCTGCAAAGCGTCTTCCACTTCTCAGTTTTGAACCGCCAATTTACGAGGATCCCAAACCTGTTATGACAAGTAAAGTAAATAGTCTACTGTGCTATGACTATTCATTCATTCATTCATTCATTCATTCATTCATTCATTCATTCATCTTCAGCCACTTCTCCGGGGTCGGGTCGCGGTGGCAGCAAGCTAAATAGGGCACTCCAGATGTCCCTCTCCCCATGCGACGCCCTCCAGCTCCTCCTGGGGGATCCCAAGGCATTCCCAGGCCAGATTGGACCTGTAGTCACTCCAGTGAGTTTTGGGTCTACCCCGGGGTCTCCTCCCAGTTGGCCGTGCCCGGTAAACCTGCAAAGGAAGGCGCCCAGAAGGCATCCCAATCAGATGCCCGAACCACCTCAACTGGCTCCTATCGACGCGAAGGAGCAGGAGCTATGACTATTTCATATTGTAAATAAATAAATAAATAAAAAAGAATAAACAATTGCTGGGTTATTGGGTAATCTCTCTGTGAGAATGGATGGTGAACATATCAATAGTGTAACACGTCTGCAACCTGCCTCTGTTGAAGTGAACATGCAGCATCTGAAATTCAGCGAGAGGCATTTTGATGGCCAAAAGTAAATTGTTTTGTTATTAACATGTCTCAGTATGTGTGAATTTGCTCATGCGTGGTTTGGTTGTCCACTCTAGTTATAGCGACACCAGGTAAATATTTGGATTTTACAAATGTCTCCTACAACAGCTGTCACACCGACAACCATGGTGTGTGTATTTTTTCTTTCATCTTTATAGTGATGCGGAAAGATAGCTGAATTTATTTACGAGCCGTACATCAAAACGCTATTGCAGATGAGGAGGAGCTACACTCACAGATGTAAAGTAAATGTTGTGTATTTAAATGTGTGCTATAAAGCAGTCCCTACATTTCTGAGCTGTGATTTTGTCGTTCTCCCATAGCCATCATCACACTATGCAACCACAATAAATTTAACGATGATACGTTAAAGCAAAAAATAAAAATGAAAAAAAATCTGCTGCCACTTTAATGGCCGATTAATATTAACTATAATTTTTCACATACAAGATATCAAGCATTTGCAAATTTGCATGTTTGCGGGTATAATGAGTCAAATGTTTTATATGTTGGATATGTGTGTTTTTGTAGATTTTTTTTTCTTTTGGAGTTTGGATATATGTGTTATTGCAGTTTGGCTTTGTTTTTGTCTTTGTGACAAACAGCTGTGGGCTGGGGGAAACGATGTATTGTTTGATTTCATGTGCGCAGGTCATGGAATGAAATGGCAAATAAATGTTCCTGCTTCCTGATCCTGATTCTGTTTTAAAGCTACAGTATGTGTTTGCAGTAAAAGTTGCATCTCTTTCTATTTGTCCTCAGTGTAACTTTTGTACAGGGTTAAAAGTATGCCATAGCAATATAGTGTAATATATATATACACATACATATATACACTCACCGGCCACTTTATTAGGCACACCTGTCCAACTGCTCGTTAACGCAAATTTCTAATCAGCCAATCACATGGCAGCAACTCAATGCATTTAGGCATGTAGACATGGTCAAGACGATCTGCTGCAGTTCAAACCGAGCATCAGAATGGGGAAGAAAGGTGATTTAAGTGACTTTGAACGTGGCATGGTTGTTGGTGCCAGACGGGCTGGTCTGAGTATTTCAGAAACTGCTGATCTACTGGGATTTTCACGCACAACCATCTCTAGGGTTTACAGAGAATGGCCCGAAAAAGAGAAAATATCCAGTGAGCGGCAGTTCTGTGGGCGAAGAGGCCTTGTTGATGCCAGAGGTCAGAGGAGAATGGCCAGACTGGTTCGAGCTGATAGAAAGGCAACAGTAACTCAAATAACCACTCATTACAACTGAGGTATGCAGAAGAGCATCTCTGAACGCACAACACGTCGAACCTTGAGGCAGATGGGCTACAGCAGCAGAAGACCACACCGGGTGCCACTCCTGTCAGCTAAGAACAGGAAACTGAGGCTACAATTCGCACAGGCTCACCAAAATTGGACAATAGAAGATTGGAAAAACGTTGCCTGGTCTGATGAGTCTCGATTTCTGCTGCGACATTCGCATGGTAGGGTCAGAATTTGGCATCAACAACATGAAAGCATGGATCCATCCTGCCTTGTATCAACGATTCAGGCTGGTGGTGGTGGTGTAATGGTGTGGGGGATATTTTCTTGGCACACTTTGGGCCCCTTAGTACCAATTGAGCATCGTGTCAACGCCACAGCCTACCTGAGTATTGTTGCTGACCATGTCCATCCCTTTATGACCACAGTGTTCCCATCTTCTGATGGCTACTTCCAGCAGGATAACGTGCCATGTCATAAAGCTCGAATCATCTCAGACTGGTTTCTTGAACATGACAATGAGTTCACTGTACTCAAATGGCCTCCACAGTCACCAGATCTCAATCCAATAGAGCACCTTTGGGATGTGGTGGACCGGGAGATTCGCATCATGGATGTGCAGCCAACAAATCTGCAGCAACTGCGTGATGCTATCATGTCAATATGGACCAAACTCTCTGAGGAATGTTTCCAGTACCTTGTTGAATCTATGCCACGAAGGATTAAGGCAGTTCTGAAGGCAAAAGGGGGTCCAACCCGGTACTAGCAAGGTGCACCTAATAAAGTGGCCAGTGAGTGTATATATACACGTATATATATATATGTATATAAATATATACACGTATGTATGTATGTATGTATATACATATATATGTGTGTGTATATGTGTGTGTGTGTGTGTATATATATATATATATATATATATATATATATATATATATATATATATATATATATATGATTGTTTATGGCATGAAACAGGCTTGTACTTTATCATAAAGAATTTACTTGACTCACTGGATTATTTTGCTCCTTATTTGTTGAGCACTTTCCCTACCGTTGAGTGTTTCTTCGAACAAAGTTATATATTGGGATGCTGGAGCCTATTACAGCAGTCATCGGGCAGCAGGTGGGGAGACACCCTGGACAGGATGCCAGGCCATTACACACATACCTAGGAACAATTTTAGTATGGCCAATTCATCTGACTCACATGTCTTTGGACTGTGGGAGGAAACCCACACAGACAACATGCAAACTCCACACAAAGGATGACCTGGAATGACCCACCAAGGTTGGACTACCCCGGGGCTCGAACCCAGGACCTTCTTGCTGTGATGCGACCACGCTAACCACTGCACCACCGTGCCGCCTGTATGTAATATATTTTAGGACCTCTTTGTTTTGTTTCAGTCAACCCGTTGGATCACCATTTATCCCTTTGGTGTTCTGGGACCTTTGAGAGAGAGAGAGAGAGAGAGAGAGAGAGAGAGAGAGAGAGAGAGAGAGAGAGAGAGAGAGAGAGAGAGAGAGAGAGAGAGAGAGATGCTCATTTACCCTTAATTCAAAGTATGTTCACTTTGGAGTGAGTATTGATTATGTTGATAACCTTGGCTGCACATTGGCCAGTAACCATCAATACAATTAAATAGCTCATATCTATACTAGCCAGCAGCAGAGCTTTACACTGACAGTGTGGCAGACGGGATGTAGGCTGCAGCCAGTGTACCGGCCGTAAAAGTGGGCATCAGCAGTGCTAACACTCCCCTGAGCCAGTTGATCAGTGCAAATTCCCACGCGCTATCAAATCCAAGGGTTTCTTCCAGCCCTGCACCTTGTCTTCAGATATTTGAGAGGCAGACTGGAAGAGGACCAGTCTGCCAACAGACTTCTCCTCAGTCATCCCCTAAACTTTCACTTCTATTAAACTGGGAGAACTTGAATGCTTATGAAATGGGGTTTTTGCCATGGGAGCATGGTGTCAGGGGACTTAAGAATAAGTTCATGGAAAACACAGGCAAAAACAGACGATGATAACAGACCCAACTGGGGGAGATATGGAGAGAGGTTCACTTCATATATCATAATTCCTATAAAATCTAGGATGGACTGAGCTGAAAATCTTACTTTTAAAGCATTTTTATTTTCAATATAACATGTTAATTCGTCTGGTTGATGCAAAAACAACTGCTTTTTAGTTTCGGTTTTGAATTTACAGGTAAAAGGATTGTTAAGGGTTTTTTTTATAGTTTTTCTTTATTCTTATCCAGAATCTAATGATAGTGGCTGTCATACATTGCACGTAACGTTATGTGATTATAAAACACCCTGGGACTGAACTGTGGACTCGATTTAAACAAGATGTAGTGATCAAAACTTTTTTTATATCTCGCAGTGTGCCCCAGCAAGTTGTCACAACTGCACTTTCTACTATTAGATATGAAAAATAAGTGGCTGTGTATATTGTCACTAAAAAGTAAAATAGTAGATCGATAGTAAAAACGGTGGCATTACCCCTTCTCTCCTATTCATTTTTCATCTGCTACTATCTATAATTCAATGTTGGTCACATTACTATTCTATTGTATTAGTTTGTCGTTTCCTTTTTGCAGCCATTCGCTGCATTAATTCGAATATTAACGCAGATTATTGTGTGAACTATTAGAAATCACGCAAACTAGGGTGTGTCGGTGACTTTAATGGCAGAAGCCCTATTTTTGGCTCGCCATAAACTAAAACACACTTGTCCGTGATGGGCAGAGCTCGTTTTCACGCCTTCCGTCTCCACTGACGCCGATAGCTGGAGGTGCCCTTACGCGCGAGTCCAGTAGGTGGCGGTGAAGAGCGCGCCGAGCGGCAGCCCGTGCAGCGGGAGCGAGAGAGGAGCCTGCGTTTGGTCCGGCAGTGCGCATCAGCGTCAGTTAGTCAGCCCGTGTTACTGTTCGGCTGCTCAGCATCGTTTTCAGAGGACGCATCTCTCCCCCGCTCCGCACATTGCGATTCAACACCCACCTCCGCTGGGAAGGACGAAGAGCTTTCGGAAGAGGAGCTTTTGGAGCCGACTAAGGACACCATGCATTACTTCTGGATACACACAATCTGGATCCCCGGATTCACTTTTCTCTTTGGATTTCAAGGCAAGGGATGACTTATTT
This sequence comes from Lampris incognitus, assembly GCF_029633865.1. Classification (NCBI taxonomy): domain Eukaryota; kingdom Metazoa; phylum Chordata; class Actinopteri; order Lampriformes; family Lampridae; genus Lampris; species Lampris incognitus. The sequence continues at coordinate 36,035,597 of NC_079217.1, forward strand.
CTTGTGATTTATGGCAAATAAACTGTAACATATTATTTTTCTTTCTCACTTAACAAACAACAATACTGTGGTGGAGGGATAACATGAAGGGGTGCAGGGGAACTCGCCGTGTCTGTTGCGCCGTTGCGCATCTCTGAAACATTTGCATAGCAGAGTCTGATGCTGAATTATAATGACATGTGAACTTAATTCCCCCCCCCCCCCCACACCCTGCTAAGTTGGGACAGGGCGAGCACTTGCCATTTAAATGAGAGGGCAAGAGAGAGAGAGAGGGAGAGGGAGTGAGTGAAGGGGTGGGGGTGTAAGGAAGTGGTTGAGTAATTTGACACCTCTTAAGGTGCAGTATATCAGACCTTTTGCCTTCATCTTCACTTTCATTAATAATGACATTTATTTTACCTTATACAATTGTCTAGCAAATTTATTTATTTATTTATTTTATCATTTGTTGCTACCTATTTGTATTGCTGTTTTTACCTGCATATCCCACTCCTAGTTTTTTCTTTTTTCTTCTTCCATCAATTGACTTTTTATGGTCGTTTTGTTTTCTCACATTTCTGTATGTTTATCTGAAAGATGCTTCTTTGTGCCAATGTACTTATCAAATCTGTGCACGGTCCAAACTAGATGACTTGGAGATGGGCGATATGTCAAGGCTCATAGAGTTCAATCAATTAGTTGTCTTTGTCGCCCACAATAGAAGACCACTTAGAATAGCCCACCCCCGTCGTCTAAGCCTATTGCACTCACGTTGACAGGGCTTTCATGCCACCATCAAGCCATATCTGTATGAGGAGCGTGAGAGAGAGAGAGAGAGAGAGAGAGAGAGAGAGAGAGAGAGAGAGAGAGAGAGAGAGAGAGAGAGAGAGAGAGAGAGAGAGAGAGAGAGAGAGAGAGAGAGAGAGAGAGAGAGAGAGAGAGAGAGAGAGAGCATGATATATATAGGTGGTAAAATGGAGAGAAAAGGAGGGATGTAAGGGAAAAATAAATGTAGCAAGTCTGAGGGAGAGAGATACAGAGGGAAAGAGGGTACAGCTGAGCTGGAGACAAGTTGACAGGTTATGTGATTGTTTGTATGCTATCTGCCCCCCCCCCAGAGCATGCCTGAAATATATAATCATCAGTAAGTAACGACTCGGTCCACATTGTAAGAAGTGCTGCCCTAAAACAGCCGTGGTAGTGGAGTGGTGATGGAGAGGACTGCAGTGATCCATCAGCAGCGCAACACAACTTCATGAGGAAATTGCCATGAGTGAGAACACAATGTCAGGTGTCCAGGGTTACTGCTATGGGAATCAAGAGCGGTCAGGCTGCAAGGGGGGGTCTTCAGATGCTTTGCAGGATCGCACGCTGTGTCGCCACACTCACAACACTGCCCACGCACATCCTAATCCCGTCCTGTTGCTCCATAATAACCCGCTCCCCTTGTCAACTCCTCTGGTTGCATCAGTGCCTTACAATTATCGTGTGTGTGTGTGTGTGTGTGTGTGTGTGTACTTTCACATGTGTAACCACTACTAGTTTATAGAGCAACATCATAATAAATGTTCAACTGAAAGGTGGGTTTTTTTGTTTTTGTTTTATTTAATACTGTAACGTGCATGGATAAGTAGACACGTTGGTCCTTGACTAACGGGTCGGACACTTTAGTCGACTGGTTAACGTTGTCGCTTGCGGTGCAGGAGATACGGGTTCGCGTCCCGGCTGTGGCGACGGTATCTCGGACTGCCCCCCGAATTCGCTACAATATCCTGCGTTAGATAACAAAAGTTGGGGAGGAGAAGCTGGGTCCTCCTGCTTGTGCCTTGTCCTATTAATTCCGTTTACACTAGACATAAAAATGCATCTTGAGTCAATCTGATTGATAGCTGTTCGATTTAATCAAACCACACACAACTGGATTTAAATCCCTCCTAATGAATCTTAAGTCCGTTTACACTTGCATTTTAATGGGGTTTGACTAAACCGGATAGATACCCAGATTTGCTCGAGACACATTTCTGTGCTAAGCTACAACAGGGGCATTGTATAAGCCCCACTAGTTCACCATATGCTGCCTTTATGTAGCATCGAGCTAACTGACATACCGTGTCGGCTGTTGACAGAAGACTCGTGTTTCGGTTCGATTCTGGTTTCTGAGGAGCAATTTTTTTGTTGTTTTTTTTTTGTTTAAGTGAGAATTTAATAGAGCGTTTCATGTCCCCCCTCGACTGTTTTACAACAGGACACTTTACGGATAATGTCCAATATTCAATATAACTTGAAAATAAATCTTTCTGTACAGATATTTGTATCTCAAGCATAATCTATCAGATCAGATAACTTGGGCCTTGTGCTGTCAACTCAAAACACACACACGCACACGCACGCACGCGCGCGCGCGTTCCAACGGTTCCAACAGTCATCCTGGCAGGCGTTTGTTCCCTTGGACAGTGATTTTATTTATTTATTTATTTATTGTTGGTTTGGATATATGTGTTAGTTTGACTATGTGTGTTCTTATAGTTGTTAAACGTGTTTTTGTCTGCATGTTGCACTGCTGTGTGCTGGGGGGGGGGGACGGCGTTTCCTGTCACTTCATGTGCGCAAGTACATCAGGTGAAATGACAAATAAAGCGGTCCTGTCGCTGATGTTGTGCCAACAGCCTCTGTCTCCTGTCTGCCGGCATTTCCTTTGGCGCGTGAACTGGAGGTGGATGGGAATATACGCTTGTTTCAGCTGTGTGGCTCCAGCAGAGGCCCGTGCTAGTCACACAGGTAGCGCGCCGATGCAGCTGCTCTGTCTTCCCAGTAACGAGGCCACCCGGTTATTTGTCATCCCTGCCGTGTTTGACACAGCAGCTCTATGAGAAAGACCTGAGTGGAGGAGCTAAATGAGAAAAACTCCCTTTATGCAAACTCAATTCACTTTGTCTTCATAAAGACCTTGTGGATACAGTTAGCCTACGCAAACGCGGCTAGTCAATAAAGAATGATAAATCAAGCTGTTCCCCGTTCACTCTCCGCTGTTCTTTGTGATGCCTCCACTTCTCCCGTCCTTTGCCTCTCCTTTGCGTAAAAGAGACAACATTTATTCACGGGCGCTTTAAAGGGAAGTTAATGCAGTTTTGGGGTATGTGACACACTATCTATCACACCGTTTTCATCCAATTTAGAAAACGGATTCTGTGGTTCCGCGGGGTGTGGGTGTCAGGAAGTGGCGTATCAGGCAGAAGCTGTTGTACTGTATTTTATTCTCACTGGCTGTCCTCCTCAAACCTGCTTGGTGCCTTGGTTAAAAGACCTCATTGGAGTGTCGTTCATAGGTGCTTATATATTGCGTCTTCAAGTTATCCAGAACGACAACCATCCTCCCTCCAACATAAACATCTGATCTTTAATGTCGGCAGAAAACAATTGATATCCCCTAGGAATAATAATATCGGTTGATGGGTAAGCCAGAGCACCCCACTGAATGTTTCATTGAATATTTCATAGTCAAAGTTCTAGCTGACTGACTGCTTTATGAGGACACACACACACACACACACACACACACACACACACACACACACACACACACACACACACACACACACACACACACACACACACACACACACACACACACACACACACACACACACAGATGTAAAAGTTTAAATTTTTAATACTTGTAGTGGGGCGGTTGTTTTGGGTCCTTAGCAATGAGGTCAGAGGTTAACATCCAGAGTTTATCCACAGTTGTGTAGGTCTCCTCTGGGTTCTCCTTTCTCCTCCCATGGTCCCAGGACATACATATTAGGTGAACTGGAGACTCCCAACAGCCCATAGGTGTAAATGGGTCTGTGTGTGTTCTGCAGTGGATGGTGCAGGGTTTCCTCCTACCTTCTCACCACGGCCTGTTGGGACACATGCCAGTCCTCCTGCAACCCCCTGAATTGGATTAGCTAGGCATAGAAAATACATGTCTTAGGTTATACACTCCATGGAGGAGGGTAAATGAATCCTTTTGTTTGTATTTTTGTGGCTGAAATGCTGTAAAAAGAGATAAAAAAGTACTTTTATGAGTCTTAGATCGTTTAGCTGCCATGGAATCTCCTTTAGTGAGTGGGAGAGCTGGGGAATATAACCACATCAAACACAGAGACCTCTCATCCTTGGGCAAGCGAGAACTTCAAGGTGGGTTTAGGAAGATAACAGAAAAAAATAGGAAAAAAAAACTAAAGATCTTATCAAAATAGTGTCTCTATTTTACCGAACAGCTATCAGAGCAGAGTAAGACTCATACAAAACAGAAAAAAAACATCAATGGCTCACATATGCTTATAAGGATTCTGATGAGGGACCAGTCTCATCCTCTTAACTTGGGTAATGAAACAGAAAGAGGATAAAAAAAGAAATAGGGCACAAAGTTAGCAGAGTAACCCCAGAGTCACTTGCACTTGCAGCAGTGTGTGTATGCAGGTGTGTGTGTGTGTGTGTGTGTGTGTGTGTGTGTGTGTGTGTGTGTGTGTGTGTGTGTGTGTGTGTGTGTGTGTGTGTGTGTGTGTGTGTGTGTTTTACACTTATTTAACACTCTGTGCATGTAAAATGATGTGTTTATCAAACCATATAATACCTACTCCCTCCAAAGGATCTTTGACCTTTTCTTTTTTTCCTTCTAAGTCCTTGTTCGAGACATTTCACTTTATTGTTTTATAATCTCCTCCCATCAGTCTAGGTCTCCTTAATTTTCTACTACAGATGTCTTACAAAGCACCCTGTTCCAGATGGCCAGTGGCTCGTTTGGGGTGGGAAATTGATGGAGGTCTGAACTCAGAGGTCACTCCTTGATTTTTAATGTGCGTATCTTAAATGTGTCCTTGCTGCCGTGTTCTCGTCCTGTCTGGCTGGTTTAGCATGAAGGAGCTGGAACAGTGTGAGACTACAGGCCGTTTGTGCTGCTTCACAGGTTTCTGCGATGTCTGAATAAGCTTAATAAGAGGCTGTAAAATTGTCTGTGGACGTCTGAATCTTAACCTGAATCTCAATCTAAATCTATTCATGTGGAAATATTCCTTTTCCAGACTACACAGCCAAGCAGGAATCAGGAATCAGGAACAATTTGTCATTTCAATCATGCACTTGCATACACAAAAGAAACAAAATTTCACTTATCCCAGTCCACAGCAGGGCAACACAAACGATGTAAACACATATCCAAACTTTCCCAAAATTACACCACCAAAAACATACAAAAACAGAGAACAAATCTAAATAAATAGTTAATAACGCAGTCCATTCAGTGCAAGTCCAAAAATTCCACTGTCCAGAAAATGAACACCAACCAGGATGAATGTCAGAACTGCCCGTCTGCGTGGGCTAGCAGTTAGCCTAGCCTGCCCTGCCTCCACATCCTGTCAGACCACCCTCGGTGTTTCCTTTGTGGGTGCAGCTCTGGGCCGGACCATGGTCCCTGGGCCCAAAGGACGCAGCAGAGCAAGCTCTCCCAGCCGATCCAACGCCAGCTCTCCCAGCCAGACACCTTCGACACACCTCCCCACACTCCACACGACTACACAAACACAGATGCAGACAAAAACACTGCACAGTCGACGCTACGCGAGGCCGCCACCAGACCGCCTCTGTGTTTCCTCTCTGGCACAGCTCCGGGCAGGGTTGTGGTCCCTGGGCCCACAGGATGCAGCAGGCCAAGATTTCTCACCGATCCAACGCCAGCTCTCCCAGCCATTAAATGAAAAAAAAATCGACAATCCAAATAAAAACTTCACACGATGACACAAACTTAGATGCAGACGTAGACATGGACAAAGACACTGCATAGTCAGTACTGGGTGAGGCCGCTGCAAACGTGAGTTCGCACCACTATCTGTAGGAAGATGGGAAGTAAATGGCAAGATAGGAAACAAATGCCTTGCTTTAGGAAAAAAAAAAGCTGTATTTTGTTCCCATGCACGCAGTTGGTGTATTTATGATTTGGATATGCAATGATAATTTATCAGAGCAGCCGATTCTGTTGGATAGAAGACTACAATAATAAAACCATATTGCAGATTGCATTTGGACAGTTATCAAAAAAAGACTAACCAAAAAGTTTCAACTACTGTATCAATGAGGTGTTTAGTTTCCTCTGATATTATCAACATCTTCTGAAGTGCCAGGTATAATGGATTAATGGATTAAAGCTATGCAAGAGTGTTTTATTCAAGTGTGCTATTAGTATCTACTACTACTACTACTACTTTTGCAATATTGGCTAAGCCAAGGTTATGTGTATGTGCTCTTATACTGATGTTACCACTAGATGGCGCTGTTGTGTTGACCTGTGGTTTATAAAAGAGCGTGCGCAAAATAAAGAAACTATTCCGGTTACTGCAACACCGATGAAGTTAACGCGTGATTTTTCTCCGTGAAATGAGTGTAGTTGAGCCGGTATTCCTGCCCTCACAGATGACAACGTCAACAACTTCTACTGTTTGTTATTCGTCCGTCGCAGCGACGAGGACCATCTAGTCATCCTGTGATGGATGACAGATGACTTGTGCGAAAGTGAGGAAGATTTGCGCATCATCAGCTCGACTCTCTCGTCCGAGACCACCTACTACCACTGGCAAGACCAGCGAGACGACTGGTAATGGAGACGGATGCAGATTTTTCCTCAGGGTTTCTACCCGAGTCCTTTCCCGTATATGAGTATACCCGCAAGGCAGCGGAGGTTTAAAATCAGTTTTCCTTCTCCTAGATGAACTGCCTGACAAGGCTAACGAGGTTCACCTACCCGGGTTTAAATTAGAGTTGCCGTTCTTCTAGCTTGGCTGCCAACCACGGCTAACGAGTCCAATCGACCCACCCGGTTATACCGCCGGGAAGACTACTACTACTACTACTACTACTACTACTACTACTACTACTACTACTACTACTACTACTACTACTACTAGTGTAAACTACTAATAAGACACGTTAGTCCCGTACTAACGGGTCTGACCCTTTAGCCGAGCGGTTAGTGACGTCGCCTTGTGGTGCAGTACACCCCGTATGGAATCCCGTACCGGGCCAGAAAATAACCAGTTACATTAATATACTTACTTTAAACTAAAAATCATTGAGAATACTTTCAGTTTACTTTTTACATATGTATCGGAGAAGTATTGAACTAGTACACTTACATGTATACTACTAGTACACAGATACTTACGTAGTATGGAAAATATACTTGAACTTTACTTAATAAAATTAACTTCAAGTATGCTGGCCACGCTAATCATTGGACACTTTCTAATCAGGCTTAAATGACTTGAAGGAAAACAAGTATGGCTGCTAAAGTCCTCACATACACACAAAAATACACACTAAATCGTGCTCTGGGACATCATCCCCTTTTCCTCCTTTGTATCATGCGGTCCTCACAGTTATTGTTGTTCCAATTCAGTCTTTCAAACGCAATACTTCATCTCTCCACCTCTCCCTTTGTCTTCATTCCAAAGAAGTGTGTGTGTGTGTGTGTGTGTGTGTGTGTGTGTGTGTGTGTGTGTGTGTGTGTGTGTGTGTGTGTGTGTGTGTGTGTGTGTGTGTGTGTGTGTGTGTGTTGTCACTGTTTGATATTGGTCATGTTTTTTCGCTAAATGAAGTGAAGATCAACCGTAGGCTGCAATGCTTTCTAACTAATCAGCACTGTGAGAATAAAACATTCAAATAAAAATAAAGGGAAAATATTTTTTTGTCAGAACTGTTGCTCCGGTCTTTAGCATTTTGGGAATGTTTGCAATCACGGCATTGTAAGATGGCGACAGGGACGCCAGGCCGATGGTCGGCCGTCGGCAAACGTCGTGCCGTCGGTGAGCGTCTGTTAGTCCATGGGCCAGACGATATTTCGGTACACTCAAGGTGGCAAAACTTACTTATAATTTTTGAAAGGATCCATGTCTGTAGATGATATTTTGGTATGATAACCATTCCTGAGTGGCAGCTGTATCACAGTTATCAGCTCATGAAGTTAACCACCCCCTAAAGTAAATTGCATTTTAGACGCTGGTGCATATCCTGGTTTAGCCTCATGGTCAGGACATTTTTCAATGTTCTATAATATTGTCTTTGGTATCATTTTAAAGGGGACCTTCTTAGCTTTCATTCAAGCCCTGTTGTGGATATTTCTCACAAATATAGAGGTCACTTGAGCTCTTCAACCCGTCAATAACACACATCTTTCTGCAATGTTCGCCTAAACTATATACTTTCTTTTAGCCCTGTGGCATCTAGGAATATCAGGGACACAAAACACAAAAACTGGAATACTCACAGGACTGTAAAGATTCAGAAAATGTATAATATACCTATACTATTTCATTGTGTGAGGTGATTGTGAGCCTTAAATGAGAACTAGACCAAAGCCAGTTAGGTCACAAACTGGTCTCTATACATTTGTTTAAATACACAATCAAAATACATGATAAAAAGGAATACCATAGTGAGGTAATGAACTATTTTAATATTTTAAACAACATTGACATTTACATATACTTAGTCAGTGATACATGTAATCCCATGTCATTAGTGGGTATATGTAATCGTAATGGGTAGGGTAATGGGTATATGTGAATATGGTTACATTATTGTTATCAAGCTCTGGGTAACCAAGTCCAGAATCAACATCCTGTGCATCAATAGACTACTACCACAGTAATACCATCAGAATCATCACACTGTCATTCATCAAACTGCTCGTTTCTCTCATCATCTGACTCCCCAAGTTCAAAGTCCAGTTCTGGACCATCCTGCTGTTTTTGGTTACTGCAGGTCTGTAACCTGCACATGTCTGTGCATGGAAGTCCATTTGACAGGCACATGCAGCTTGGCATTTTGCATGAATGCACACCCTTGCATGTTAGCATTTCCAAGACCACATCTGGTGCAGGTGGGGAGCGCATCCAGTAAATGGCCAGCTTGCCTTCATCGTCTGTCCATCCACACTCAGTAGGGCTTGGCACCACAGAGTTAGCCTGCAGACAGCACTTCCATATTGCTGCCTGATAGTTGGCTCGTTGAACATGCATAAAGAGACAGTCTCTACATGGTGGCAGCTGGCTGGACTCAACCTCTCCCCTTTTGGTGCAGAAGAGCTGGTAACGCAGTTTGTTCACCTCAGCAGTGCTGCTATTAGCAACATACATCCGACAGGTGAACTGCTCAATTTTCTGGAACAGCTCATCACTCACATTCCATGTCTGTCCCAGTTGACTAAAAGTCTCTTGGCAGGAAGTGTGCTTTCTCACTATCTTCAGGGCATTCAGCTTCCCTCGACCAGCGAATGCACTGACAGTGTCGCAGCCTGTGAAGGCATGTAAGCCAATTAGGCTGTCACAGATGCTGTCTCCAAGTGAACTTGCCAGTTTGGTGATGTCGACAAACCGTGTGCGGTTCTGAGTCCCACACTTCTGGTAGATGGGACAGGTGATGTCCTTCTGGAAGCCAAGACAAAGCACCATGACATCAGTGTCCTCAGCTGTGATGATAACTGACTTTGAGCCCGCATTTGCTGCATGCAATGCATGCAGGAGCAGACGGGTGTCAGCTTCTTCATGTGTGGAGTGCAGTTCTGCTGCTTCCTCACACCCATCTTCTGTCAACTTGTAGCAGGTTTCCTCACAGGTCATGTACAACACCTAGCCATGCAGCATAGCTCTGTATCGTGGGAGTTTCCACTCTTCCACCAGAAACTTGATGAGACTGGTCTTGTTGGAGGAACTGCACAGAAATTTTCTCCACTGCTGGACGTGGTGTCCCCCTGCAAGATTCTTGTACTGGAGAGTGATGTCTCCACCCCGGTTCAGTCGTTCAGCATCTTTGATCGAAGTCTGGTGATAGACATTAAAAACAACATCAATCCTCCCACTCTGTGCTCCCTCATGGAGGACCTGGGTCAAGGCTGACTCTGCCACCTGTGCAAAGGTTTTGTTGTTGCCATTCATTTTTTGGACCAGGCTCATCCCATCAATGATGGAAGTAGATGGGATTGGGATGTCTTCTGCAGGAGACACATTCTTTTCAAGCTCTCTGGCAAGTGCAGCCTTGTTTGTTTTTCGTAAGGACCCATCAGCATTTGCCAGTGCCCATGGTAGTGGGCCCAATGGGTAGGCAAGGACATCCTTCAGATTCACCTTCCTGCTTTCAGCCACCAGGATCATGTGACTGAAAAGGTTTCTATCTGCCTTCAGAACCACATCCTGTGCTTTCTTTCCATGAGCTTGTTTTGTGCTGACATTGGAGAATGTTTTCAGACTTTGCTTGGTCATCTTGTTGTGGAATTTCACAGGTGGTGGGTCTGCATCTAACCTTGTTTGCTGGAATGCTTGGTAGGCCTCTTCTCCTTTCTCAAGAGCTCTCAAGAGATCTATGGTCACATCAGGTGGAGCCATGTTGCCAATGGAGAGGCTAACCAAATCAATCTCATCAGGGGACATAGGATTGAGCTAGTTATTCTCCATAAGGTCCATGAGAGACTGGACATCTGCTTCATCTCTCTTGATCCTTGAACTCTGTAGATCTGGATGAGACCATTTGCACCTGCCTTGACCTGTCAGGTCTCTCAGCTGTCTGAGGTACATGCTTCTATACTCAGCTGTGAGATAATATTTGGTCACAGCTCCTGGCTTCAAGCTGAATCCCTTTGTCCCTCCAGCTGTTTGGGTGTCTTTGTTCACCGTTTCTTCTATAGCTTGGTCAACAGGGATTCGGCCAAAGGGATTGGTGGAGCCCAGTTGGACTGAGAAGCCTCCTTCCATGAATTCTGTGTACACATCTGGGTGTGTGATGGGCAGCTCAGACATCTGAGCGTAGTAGTAGGGGAGGTAGCGTGCATAATTCATCCTGTCATAAGCAAAGCACCATGGGATCATTGCTCGAATGCTAGCCAAGTGTAGCATCCAGTCTCCCTCTCTGGATGCTCGGATGAGCCCCAACAAGATTTCAACCATGTCCAAATAGGACATCCAGAAGTTCGAGAGGCTGCCGTTTCCACCTCTAAGGAACTCACGGTAGACTTCAAATAGATCCATGATGCGTGTACAAGAGCTGTTCTCGAGGACCTCCTTCAAAGCATGTTGTGAGACTTCTTTCCCAAGGCTGTCAATGGTCTTCAGTGTCTCATTCTGGTGAACCATGTCATTCCTGTGAGTTTCTTCCAACCAGGACAGGAAACCATTCAAGGTCAGTCGCATGAGAGCCTCATACAGGAGCTTGTGTAGTCGCACTGCCCTGTTGTACTTGCGGCCATCCATAACACCAGCAATTGAGCCTTCTGCAATCATGCCAGACTCAATGCAGAGGTCTTTGAGTCCAGCATCTTGGAAACGCTTTCCTCTTATTGCCAGCAGTGTGCAGATGGTGTGGAAAACCCCAAGCCTAACGATGATATCATGGAACTTGTCATGGTGTTTCCATGTGATCTCGACAGCCTTCGCATACAGGGCTTGGTCAAAGACACAGACAATCTTCCTCAGGCCTAAGCACTGCATGATGCTCAGTGACTGGTTAAGCACCTCGTTGACAGTAGACATTTGTGTCGCTGGAGCATTGATGGTAGGCAGATAGCCTATATTGTCGGGGATGACCGTCATCTCTCCTCGAGTCAGGATGTTGAAGCCTGTCCAGCTGCTGACTGACTGTTCTTCTTGTTGTGACATGCGTGCTAGGACCCAAAGAAGGTTTTTCTCTCTGGCAAGCTTAGTATTGGCTGCAGTATCGGCATCTGACTTTTTGCTTTGTGGTGGCCCTACCCGTTGTCCAGCATTGTAAGTTGGTAACATCGGTGGGGGTCCATCAATGCTTCTCTCCTTTGTTTTGGGAACAGTGGGCATGGGTTGGACAGGAAGTGGGTTGACTGGCTTTGCTTGCACAGCAATCCCATTGACTCTGTGAGATGTTCCCTCACCACTGACAGTTTCTTCAAGACGGTCGATATTGTCCCAGGCTAAAGTTGTGAATATGCCAGGATGGATGTTAGCTGGAAGGGCAATGCCACTCCCAGATGATGAGAGTTTCTGGAGACACAGGGCAGTGTTGATCTCTTCCATCTGTGAATAGGACACACTGTGACGAAGTCGGTTGAGGATGTTTATCAACTCTACATTTCCTGTCAACGATTTGACACTGAATGGCAGAACAATGTGCTTGGAAGGCTTGGTATTTCCACATGTCACTGCATATACTATGTCATGGCCAAATGACTGCAGAAGGCACTGCACTCTCTGGGATGCATGATCAGGATCATTTGAGCCTGTGAGTAGAGAGTACAGGAAGATAATGAGCGACTCTGGAATGGTAGGACATTCTGCTTCTGGTTTGACTTCAGGCGGCCAGGTTTGAGGAACATCTTGACTTTTAATGTCTGCTCTCAATTTGATGGCTGCTTTGGCTATAACATCTTGTGCACTGACACTTTTCAGGGTCTGCAGCTCCCTTTTGAGAGACTGATTTTCTTTGGCAAGTTCCCTCATGGACAAGTTATCGGGATAGAGGAGGAATTTTCCTTTCTCATCAGGGAATATCTGCAAGGCTCCAGCAAACTCACTCTCCAGGTTTCGCCTTATGTGCTTCTTGGATGATTCCTTGACTTGGGCAATGCCTTGGGAGTTCATTGAAGCTACCAGTCTAGAAGAGAGATCAGTCATTGTCATCACTTGAGGATTGCCAAAAAGCTCCATCCTGATGAAGAGGAACAGCTCATTGTATGCCTTATTCACAGCAGCTTCATACTGGGCTGCAGCATCATCATCTTCATTGCTGGCAACCTCTCCTTTGGAAACCTCTTCTTTGGTGTAAAGTCTATAGCATGACCTGTGGTAGTGCCCTTCAGCTGCTACAAGGTCTCTACTCACAATGGCAAGGATTCTGCTGTCCCTTTTCTTTGTGGCTGCACTCCTGATCTTTGCATCAGCTCGCAGTTCTCGACACTGCACCAGTACTTCTCTCGTATTCTGTCTCTTGGAATATTTGCTGTTTTTCTGACAAAATATGCACTCTGCATCATAAGTCCTAGATGTACTTGGAGCATGTCGAGCTACTCTCTTAGATTGTTTCTCTTCAGCAGAGACACAACTTTTCTTTTCTTTTGCAAGGAGGCCATCAAGAATTTGCTTCATAGTGAAGATACTGCGACACTTTCTGTGGTAGTAGATTGCTGGAATCTGTCCCTCAGGAATGTCTTTTGCCAGTTTCAAAACTGGTGCATGATTTCGTATCTGAGCTGCCCTGAGCAGAGTTCTCCATGAGTCGACACTTTGTAGTGAAACCAGCTTATCTGTATCATCAGAACAGTGGATAATGCACTCCACCCGTGGGCGCTTTGGTATTGGGTAAAAACTTGCTTGTTCACCAGTGGCCATATTCAGTCAGTTTTCACCTGCCACATACAAACAAATACATGTAACTTAGGTGTATGAACACTACTAAAACAAAGTTTACTTTGCTTCACCAGCGTCATATTACCATTATTTATCTTACATAGCCACAAATAGATACATTACCTAGTTGCTATGCAACAGCTGTATTTTGTCCACATGAGGCCGCTAAAATCAACACAAGATGAAAGTTCCTCGTAGCCACTTTAACTAATCATATTAACATATACATTAAAAGAACATGCTAACATTATGGGAAATTAGCTTACAATCTTCTCCAGAGTGAGACAAGAAGATAGATACCAGTTTCCTCTATATGTGTTTAGTAGAAAGCTATCTGGCTGCACGTTAGCCTAGCTTAGCACAATGAATGGAAGTACACAGTACTGGTTATCCTTGGTTGTTGGCCAACTAAGAACTGTCCCAGAGTTTAAGCTAGGCTAATCAGTACCAGGGGTGTTGAAATGCTATATTTGTAAAAATCTGGGCAAATACACAATCGTGAGAGGCACAGAAACAGGTTTCCTGAAAGAAAAATGAAATAGCTGCTCATTTGGAAAGGTTATCATGTATTATTTTACTTCTGTTAGTGTACCAAATAAAATGGCACCAGTGAAGTTGTGTCACCTTGGGTGATATCGATATCTGGTCTGACCCATGGACTAACTGGCTTTGGTCTAGTTAGTTTCTTAGTAATAATGCCCTTCTAATTTAAGGTTCACAATCACCTCACACAATGAAATAGTATGGGTATATTATACATTTCCTGAATCTTTACAGTCCTGTGAGTATTCCAGTTTTTGTGTTTTGTGTCCCTGATATTCCTAGATGCCACAGGGCTCAAAGAAAGTATATAGTTTAGGCGAACATTGCAGAAAGATGTGTGTTATTGACGGGTTGAAGAGCTCAAGTGACCTCTATATTTGTGAGAAATATCCACAACAGGGCTTGAATGAAAGCTAAGAAGGTCCCCTTAAATATTATACCAAAGACAATATTATAGAACATTGAAAAATGTCCTGACCATGAGGCTAAACCAGGGTATGCACCAGCGTCTAAAATGCAATTTACTTTAGGGGGTGGTTAACTTCATGAGCTGATAACTGTGATACAGCTGCCACTCAGGAATGGTTATCATACCAAAATATCATCTACAGACATGGATCCTTTCAAAAATTATAAGTAAGTTTTGCCACCTTGAGTGTACCGAAATAGGAAATTTTGGGCTCTGGCCCATGGACTATGTGGCCGTTGTTTTTGTGGCGTGTCCCTCGCACCGTTGCCAGTAGTCGGACCGCTGTCGGCAGCTTTTCCGCCGATTCACGTTCAGCAGGTTGAATCGGAGGCGGAGCCCGTCCGTGAGAGCGCTCACTCTGATTGGCTGTTCAGCTTGCAGAATCGCGCGCGAAGAGAAACGGGAGTTACGAAAGCAAACAAACGATGACGTCAGGAGGCCACACACAGTAGGCTCAAGAAGCTAATATTTTCACAGCGACATGGCTATCTAAAATGAAGAAACTGAAGAGCAGGTGATCAGCATGGTTCAGGAGAGGCCAGCTCTGTTATGCCAACCGAGTGGTGAAAACAGAACTCTGGCGTGAGATCGAAAATAAACTTGTGTTATAACAGGTAAGATTTTATTTTTGGCCATTGAGCTCTTTAGAAACTGTTCGTAATTGTTTGTGTTATTGTTCGCTAGCGCGCGGTAAATATCCTGGGTCTTCCAGTTTCAAATTTTGAATGACGGATACAGACTACCGCCACCTCCTGATATGGAGAGTTATGTATGTCCTCTCACGCAGGCGCAGGACGTATGCTAGCTAGTTGGCCGTCGGCTGTAGTCTTTGCGGCGTGTCCAAGTGCCACTCTTTGGCCCAGACGCAGGCGACGTGAGGCGACGCAACATTCGGCCTTCGTTGCCGCTAGTTCTCTGATGTAGGTTTGGCGTGTCTGGGCCCTATGAGTACATCTGTCGCCATCTTACAATACTGTGATTGCAAACTTTCCCCAGTCCTCTGTGAATAGTGCACATGGCTATTGTAAGTCTAATTAATGGTCACACCCATATCTGCATATGAAACCGGTCGTTGGTTTCGGTGGTTATGCCACGGTATTTGAAGGGTGGGGATACCTGCAGTTAGACTGAAGATTTAGTTGAGAGATGAAGCGTGTGTCAATAAACGTATCCAGATGAACTGATTCAACCTTCTTTGATGTTATTTGGTGATCATTTCTGGGATTAAAGACAAAAAAGAAGCTGGGAATGGAAGAAGATCAAAGGAATTACAACTGACATTACACATCAAATATGATCACTACAAAGCCACTCTTTGGAAATGATTAAGAGGACAGTCATTTGAAGATTAGGTCATCGATTTTGACTCAGACTTACATAGATAACACAAAACGTCACACAAAAGATTTAACAGGTCAATTTTGACACATTTGATACTGAACTCTAAAGAGATATTGTACAGAGAAATTTCCTGAATATGTATAAACATCAGTGAGTTCATTAGATAAAAGCAAAATTAATAAATTTTAGCAGCATTGGCATTTTGAAGAGAATATCGGTTTTCTATAGTGCTACTACGCCGTGTCAACGTGTTACATTTCCTCTCCATTGGATGCGAGTTAATCTCCATAGGAAGCAGTTTTATATATCTCAGTCAAAGTCACTCACAGACAAAAAAGAAAGAAAACAGTTAATATCCGGCGCTTTTTTTATTCATTGCTTGGACTCTGTTGTAGTTCCTCCTCCCTCTGTGGGCTCAGTTGGATATCATAAAACAGGAGGGGTGGATATTGATATTCAGCTCCCACATGACTGTAAACAACAACAGTAAAAACCACAGGACACCATCACAACTACAGACAGATATGTGTGAAAAGAGACAAAAAAACAACAAAAAAACAAAACAAGACATGGACTGGTAATGGTGATAAAGACTAACACTTCTGAGGAAATATTTTGTAACTTTGCACTGTTTCACATACACACACAGTTGTAGTTACTCTTACTGCATTTAAGCAGGCTGTTTTGAGAAGCCACCATTTTGATAACAAATGAATATAAAATAAATAATATGAATATAAATATAAATATAAGTATAAAAATATATTGTCCTGGCCCTTTAAATCTTTGCCTCTTGTTATATTTTAAATGTATGCTATTTAAACAGTGCCCTGGCCCTTTAAATCCTTGCTTTAAAAAAAAAAAGCCCTAACCCCTGCCTCATGGTTGTAATGTTTTCTATCTTACCATTGGTTGCTGTGCATCGTAACTACCTACCCCATTGGTTTTAATATTTCAAATGTTTTCTATCCTCTCATTGGTTGCTGTTCTCCGAAATTAGGGTTTTGATGCGGGTCAACATAATATTTGTTGACCGTGCGTTCTTCTTTGTTGTTTAATCATACTGGCAGCTGATGAGTGTGTGACGCACGAAAAAAGCTTGTACTGAAATGCATTAATGCTTTTTTTCCTACATCTATCTTAATATTCCGCTCCTCATTTGTTGAACACTTATATATATATATGCAGCTGGATAGCTCAGTAGGTAAGAACACTGGCTTTCCCGCCAGAGACCAGAGGTTCAGATGCCAGTTGGGATGAGTATCAAGCAAGTCTGTGGCTTAGACTCCTAATGCTATACAAGTCGGCTACCTCGAATATGAGTGAGAGTAACACGAATAGAGTCCTACCAGCTCGCACGTCGCCCGGGTTAATGAGGTCCGTGTCAGGTTTTGAGGAACTAGTACAACCTGATGAGAAATGGGCTACTGGAATAAGACATTCATGGACAAGGCCCGAGAACCTGGAACTGATGGCATGCTATTAGAACAGCAGACCACAGGAGAGGGGCTATATGAAGCGTATGTGGAAACATCAGCTCGAACATTAATAGAGGGAAGCTACTGCCATAACCTGAGATGGAGAGTCCCCAACAGGATGACTATAGAATTCAGCACCCTGAAGGGCCACCCAGTGGGCAGCAGATACATGAGGACAGACTCCAACCAGCTAAAATAATCCTACAAGCCATGACAGCTGAAGCCACTGAGGTTCAAATGAGAATCATGGCAACACTATAGACAGTCAACCCCCGGGCTGGGCTTCCATGACTCAGTGACAAATTGCCATCACAAAGCTTGCTTGCGGATGTGAACAAAGCCTTATTTAATATCTCAACTGCCACCATAACAGATACCAACGAGCTTGTGTATGTCACTGCAACCATAATCCTGGAGATGCTTGAATACAGAATTAAGAACACAGGTTACCAACAGTACTCTCCATGGAATAGAAGGCTGGCAGCTATGATCAAAGCAGCATAGAAAGATGTTGGCCGATAACTGGTTCTTGTTAGAACAAGAACCAGTTATCATAACCATGGCCGACATCAACGATGAGTCTCAAGCGTGAAGCACTGGACTAGAGCTGGACTGTACCAGGCCCTGACATGATTCACACCTACTGGCTCAAGAAGCTAATGGTGTTCCATGAATATCTGGCAAGACACATGAACCAGCTGTTACCATCAGGGTCTCATCCTGACAGGCTAACACAGGGGAGAACAATAATGATCACGAAGGGTCCCCACAAGGGTACACCACCTTCAAACTACAGGTTGATAACCTGCCTCTCCATAACATGGAAGATCCTCTCAGGCATCATAGCAGCTAAGCTGAATGGGCTCATGAGTCAATAAATGAAAGAAGTTCAGAAAGGAAGTGGGCACAACACCAGAGGGTCCAAGCATCAGCTACTGGTTGATAGAGTAGTCATCCAAGACCACACAGACCAACATATAGCCTGGATTGGCTACAAGAAAGCCTATGATTCAATGTTCCACACATGGTTACAGGAGTGCTTGGCACTATACAGAGCCAATAGGACACCAATAGCCAGTGCCGGATTTAGATGACTCAGACAGATTTTATCTGTACAGCACTTTTCAAACAAACAAATGTAACACAATGTGCTTCACACAATAAAACAATAAAATCTCACCCCTCACAAAAAAATAGAAAATAAAAGTACAGGCTACTATTACTTTCGGCTGCTCCTGTTAGGGGTCTCCAAAGCGGGTCATTCATTTCTTCCTGTCTTCTGCATCTTCCTCTGTCACACCAGCCACCTGCATGTCTTCCCTCACCTCATCCATAAACCTCCTCTTTGGCCTTCCTCTTTTCCTCTTCCCTGGCAGCTCCCTATTTGGCATCCTTCTCCCAATATACCCAGCATCTCTCTTCCACACGTCTCTCTCCTCCACACATGTCGTCATAGTACAGGCACATTTTATAAAAGTACAGACAAATCTAAAACTGAGTTTGTAAAATAAAAGTGTCATAAACACTGATTAATTAAAAGCAACAACAGAGCAGAATATATAAAAATAGCAAAATATATAAAACACAGAGCGGCACAGTGGCGCAGTGGTTAGCGTGGTCGCCTCACAGCAAGAAGGTCTTGGGTTCGAGCCCCGGGGTAGTCCAACCTTGGGGGTCATCCTGTGTCATCCTGTGTGGAGTTTGCGTGTTCTCCCCATGTCTGTGTGGGTTTCCTCCGGGGGCTCCGGTTTCCTCCCACAGCCCAAAGACATGTAGGTCAGGTGAATCGGGCATACTAAATTGTCCCTAGGTGTGTGTGTGTGTGTGTGTGTGTGTGTATGTCAGCCCTGTGTGGTTAGTCTGGCGGCCTGTCCAGGGTGTCTCCCCGCCTGCCGCCCAATGACTGCTGGGATAGGCTCCAGCATCGCTGAGAGCAGGATAAGTGGTTTGGAAAATGGATGGATGGATGGATAAAACACACTCACACACACACTATGAATTTAGCTGTAGGCTGTTTTAAAGAGTAACGTTTTTAACCTGCTTTTCAATGTGTCAATGAAGGGAGGCCCTAGGCTATTCCACTTGTGAGGCCCCTCCCAATCCCCCACCCTCACGGCTAGAGGAAGATGGAAGAGTCCATCCATCCAAATTTAAAAAGTGACCAGCACATGGAATACATCTTACAAATTTGTTTTTTTTTCCCGATGATTCTTTGCCGCATACCGTTGCACCTACCAGCCATGTTGGTAGCATTGTCGTAAGACTGCCCTCGGCATTTTCTAAAGTCAATTTCAAGCTCAGTAGTGAAATAGTTAAATGCTAAGTCCGCCATGTTTTCTCCTGTGTGGTCTTTTAGCTCAAGGAAAATTAAAAATCTACATGTACATCACTGACCATGATTTTAGGGAGGTCCTGCAAACAGTGAGTAAAACAAAGCCATCTCTTTTCTCAACAAACCACACCAGAAGTTATTTTGCAAGTACTTATACGTCGGATGTCGAACGACGCCATCTTATGCACCCAGGCTATACAGACTGGAAATCACCAAGTGGAAATGGGAGACACCACCAAAGGTGATTGAGAATGGCAGAGCTAAGATCCTGTGGGACTTCAAATTGCAGACTGACAAGCAGGTGTTGGCTGAACAACCAGACATTGCGGTGGTTGACAAGGAACAGAAGACGGCAGTAGTGATCAGTGTAGCAATCCCGAGCGACGGCAACATCAAGAAGCAAGAGCATGAGAAGCTAGAAAATACCAAGGGCTGAAGAAAGAACAAGATTGGATCTGGAAGGTGAAATCCACAGTGATATAAAGTGAAAATATTAACTTTTTTCACATCTATACATTGAAACCAGCAATGCCTGTTTTCTTTACAAGGTATGATGTGTCATGGTCATCTTACTTTTCTTAAACCGCATAAAAGTCATAGTTTGTTCAATTTTTTTTTCCAGGAATGAAAAATTAGCTACATAAAGGATGAATTAATGGATGGAATCCCTTGTCCTTGCAGAGAGAGTTTATTTTTTTCTAATCTTACCTAAACTTAATTTTCTTTGGAAATTCAGATCACATTGAACATTAAACTATTTCATGCCATGACATTGTTATTAAGTTAAAATTGACATTAATCAACACTAGATTTGAGTTGGACTATCATAGTTACTCACACACACACACACACACACACACACACACACACACACACGCAAGCAAGCACACAATTATTCATCACAGTGGTGTTAATTGTTTGCTACCCTGGTAAAACTAGGGGATTGTGGGTGAGCAGATTGCCACTCAAGTCAGCGGGCTCAAAAGGCTGGTCACCCAATTGCATGCTTGATTATGAATTTATTACACTCAATTAACACTTTTTGAACAACAATTGTGTGGTGAACAGAACAAATGTGACTTTAATGGATGCAAGACCATTGTTTCACCACAATCCTAATTAAGGATTATCTCTGAATGTATTATTAAGAGATGTTAACTCTTTTTAACACACCCATGTGACTATCTGTATGAAAGTTTAAGTAAATTCTGTCATAAAGCACGAGTATTACAGTAGTTTAGGATAATAATGACCGGACTGAGTCTGCTATTTGGCAAAATAATGAATTGGATTATCATCTTTTGTCTGCGGAATAATTGGATTTTGATATAGAAATGTGGCAGAACTTATGAGAAAAATGTGTTTGATCTGTGGAGATTAGTCTAAGCTGAGGGTTCGCAGGGCTTTTGGAGGAATGGTCTTGCCAGGGCGAGGGCAACACAAAGGAAGAAAGTCAGTGTTCATATGTCTGACAAGCTCTTTCGTGTCTGAGACCCCGGATTCTGTTTTTTTTATGAGTTTGGAAGTGAAAAATGTCAGCCACACTCTGATCACAAAAAAAAAGAAAGAAAATAAACCTCTGTCTGCTGCAGCCCCCCAAAAACAACACACAAAGATAAATGTAGTAAAGCATTAAAAACTGACACATGCAGGTCGGGGGCCTACTGACCATTACTAATGCACTTATCTTCAGAGGAGAGCAAACACTAAGGGCCCATCCTTCATAATTTGGCTAAATGATATATCTATGATATTTAATTAGAAGGTTTTCATTTGTCCTTCCAGAGTGGTTCTCCACAGGAGCCCCTTGGGGTAAAAACTGTGTTTTCTACTGTAGGGGACTCTAATAGATTGGCTGATGTCTTTATGCATGTTCAATAATCCAGGTAAGAAAATCAAAGAAAGCTGAACCAGTTCATCTGGATACAATGTTTATTGACAGATACGTTTCATCACTCAACTAAATGACCTCATCAGTCTAAACTGACTGCAGGTATCCCCACGCTTACAAGCAATACAGTGGCATAATGACCAAAAACAACGACCAGTTTCATATGCAATTATGGCCGTGACCATTAATGGGCTGATGCTATACTGAAATGAATATATTGATTAATTGCATAAAAACATGAAAAGTTAATATATGGTTGGACAATAATTTGATCATATTAACAATGTATTGTATTTTACAATGTCTCGTATTTTACTTTGCCAAAAAAGTCCACCTTTCTTTCTTTGTCCTTGTACTGGTGATAAAAGTGCAGTGTAACCTTGTGGATGTGTTGCCAGTGTAAAAGCAATGACTGACTTCTTATTCAGGGTGTGTGTGCTGCGGTAATGACTGTCACACCCCATCTCCCTCTAGAATAGGAAACACCACCTGACACACACCTGACTGTGTGTTTGTACGTGTATGCATGTGTGTGTTTGTACGTGTATGCATGTGTGTGTGTGTGTGTGTGTATGTGTGTGTGTGTGTGTGTGTGTTATATGTATCCTTGCTTCTGTCCTTTCCTTTCTTTCCATCTATTTCTCTCTGTGTATGTGGCATATGTGTGTGCATGTGTCCTTAACTGAGTCTCCTCTCAGATATACTGGTGATTTGACTGCTTTATAATTTGTATCCCATCATCATTACTTGGTGATGCTGCTTCAATCTATACCATAATGTCTCTTGATATGATTCCATACTGACAAATCTCAATTTGTTATTGTTTCACGGCCACATGGTGATCTCTGTCCTGAGCAAAATATTGGCGTTTCACATCTGTGATTTATATTGAGGTTGTCAGGTTGCATCTTGACAGACCTTTCAGCCAGCATGCTTGTACCTATGGTGTGATTTGTCAGTTTGTTAGCTGGCTGGCAAGTACGTAGTTATGTGGCTATGTTATTCAATAAAAGCCATTTGTTAAGTACACTGCTCAAAAAAATAAAGGGAACACATAAGCAATGCAATGTAGCTCCAAGTCAATCACACTTTTGAGATATCAACCTGTCCAGTTAGGAAGCAACACTGATTTGTGAATCAATTTCACCTGTTGGCAAATTTTCTAATTTCCACCAGGTGGAAATTAGAAAATTTGCAAGACAACCCCTATAAAAGGAATGGATTTGCAGGTGGTGGCCACAGACCATTTGCCTGTCCTCATCTTTTCTGGCCGATCTTTGGTTAGTTTTTCATTTTGCTAGTGCCCTCACCACTAGAGGTGGCATGAGGCGGTATCTGCAACCTACAGAAGTTGCTCAGGTAGTGCAGCTCATCCAGGATGGCACATCAATGCGTGCTGTGGCAAGAAGATTTGATGTGTCTCCCAGCACAGTGTCCAGAGCATGGAGGAGGTACCAGGGGACAGGCCAGTACACCAGGAGACGTGGAGAGGGCCGCAGGAGGACAACAACCCCGCAGCAGGACCGCTATCTGGTCCTTTGTGCAAGGAGGAACAGGAGGAGCACTGCCGGAGCCCTACAAAACGACCTTCAACAGGCCACTAATGTGCAGGTTTCTGCTCAAACAGTGAGAAACAGAATGCATGAGGATGGTATGAGGGCCCGACGTCCACAATTGGGGCCTGTGCTCACAGCCCGACACCGTGCAGCCCGATTGACCTTTGCCAGAGAACATCTTGGTTGGCAGATTCGCCATTGGCGCCCTGTGCTCTTCACAGATGAGAGCAGGTTCACACTGAACACATGTGACAGACGTGAGAGAGTCTGGAGACGCTGTGGAGAACATTCTGCTGCCTGCAACATCCTCCAGCATGACCGGTTTGGCGGTGGGTCAGTGATGGTCTGGGGAGGCATATCCTTGGAGGGCCGCACAGACCTCTACGTGCTAGCCAGAGGTACCATGACTGCCATTAGGTACCGGGATGAGGTCCTCAGACCCATTGTCGGACCATATGCTGGTGCAGTGGGCCCTGGGTTCCTGCTCATGCATGACAATGCTCGTCCTCATGTGGCCAGAGTGTGTCAGCAGTTCCTGTATGTCGAGGGCATTGATGCTATGGACTGGCCTGCACGTTCCCCAGACCTGAATCCAATCGAGCACCTCTGGGACATCATGTCTCGTACCATCCGCCAACGCGATGTCGCACCACAGACTGTCCAGGAGTTGACCGATGCCCTGATCCAGGTCTGGGAGGAGATCCCTAAGGAGACCATCCGTCGTCTCATCAGGAGCATGCCCAGACGTTGTAGGGAGTGCATACAGGCACGTGGAGGCCACACACACTACTGAGCCTCATTTTGAATCGTCTTGAAGAATTTCCACAGAAGTTGGATCAGCCTATGTTCTCATTTTCCACTTTGATTTTGAGTATGATTCTGAATCCAGACCTTAATGGGCTAATGATTTTGATTTCCATTGATCATTCTTAGGTTATTTTGCTCTAAACACATTCCTCTGTCTAATAAATAAAGATTTTCAGCTGAAATATTTCATTCATCGAGGTCTATATTGTGTTTTTAGATGTTCCCTTTATTTTTTTGAACAGTGTATATGAGTCTGTTTTGGAGTAATCAGAGTTTGGCATTATCTTGCTATGAGTTTATGATATAGTTGCTCTCCATCCTAGCACCTCTGATCTTGGTGTCAGCATCACACTGCTATTGGGCAGTTAACACAGATATATTCTGGAAAAAAAACAAAACTGAATGCATATCTATATTTTCCCTAATATTAGTTTGCTTAGATGCTTAATATGATCAACAGATTAATAATGGACCTCAGTTTATGCATGAAGCACGCATATGAATTTCTTTAAACCTTTTGGGTGTATTTTACATTTTAAACCCCATTGAGCCCGATCGTCTAATTGTCATTTTTCCATTTAGTTCACCCATCTAAATGCCATTCCAGATGTCAAGTGGCTATTTTAGGATTACAAATTCTGTCCTTTATTCATGGCGGTGGTAGTGGTGGTGGGGGGTGAGATAAGAATATGAGACCTCCATACTTCAACACATCTGACACCAGACCCATCCTCTCTTCGTCTGTCCTGCATATCACCTCTCTTCACTCTGTTCTTTTCACTGCTATTTTAATTTTAATTTTTGTGTTTGTGTGTGTGTGTGTGTTTGTAATCCCCCAAACAGCCATTTGCACCATTAAAAACAAAATCACTATCATCCACATAATTGTGAAGTGGTATTATACATTCTTGAAAATTGCTGCGTTTTTTTTCCCTTTTTTATTCTCCCCAATTGTATCCGGCCAATTACCCCACTCTTCCGAGCCGTCCTGGTCGCTCCTTTGCCCCCTCTGCCGATCCGGGGAGGGCTGCAGACTACCACATGTCTCCTCTGATACATGTGAAGTCGCCAGCCGCGTCTTTGCACCTGGCAGTGAGGAGTTTTGCCAGGGGGATGTAGCGTGTGGGAAGATCACATTATTCTCCCTAGTGTCCCCCCCCCCCCCCCCCCCAAAAGGCGCCCCGACCGACCAGAGGAGGCGCTGGTGCAGCAACCAGGACCCATACCCACATCCGGCTTCCCACATGCAGACACGACCAATTGTGTCTGTAGGGACGCCCGACCAAGCCAGGGGATTCCAACTGACGATTCCCATGTTGGTAGGCAACGGAATAGACCATGTCACCCGGACGCCCAATTGCTGCATTTTTCAGAGGTAGCCATTTCCCTTAATTGGTGTAAAAATTGCTATTTCAGAGTAACTAACGTTCATAAGTTTGATGGTATAATCATATAAAGCCATATAATGTTAACATACTATGTTACATGACATTCAAATGAGTTAGTTATAGGCAGACAAAAAAATAGTATTGGATACCATTTAATAGGGGCCCTAATGATTGTTAAACATAAATGTATATACGAACAATTTAGCTCTTTGTTATAATTGTAATATTTTAGCCTTATAGACTCCAAGTCATTGCATGAATCTGTGCTCATCGACTCACCGACTCCTAGGGGTAAAAGGTATATTGTAGGTTCAATGTAAACGTATGGGGGATAAGTGAGAGAACATGCCGTAGGTAAACGATCGGTATACCCTAGATCAGTGTTTCTCAACCGGGGGTCCGCGGACCCCTAGTGGTCCGCGGTGTAATTGCAAGGGGTCCGTGAAAATAAAATATTTTTAAAAAAAAGATCCTATGACATTTATAAAAATAGGATTATTTTACTCAAATGTGACTGAGACCTTTATCTACCTAAACTATAAAGGGTAACAGGACTTTTTTCTCTAATTACATCTGTTTCACAAGTCTAATTTATTGTATTTTAATAAGAGATCTCGCTCCCGTTTGCATTGTTAAAAGTTACTGCATAAAAATTCTGTTGTTACATGTATCTGAAAGTTACTGAATACATATTCTGTTTTGTTACATATATCTGAAAGTTACTGCATAAGAATTCTGTTTTGTTAACTATATCTAAGTTACAACTGAAAGCTCTTATTTTTGCCCCAAAGAGTGAATAAATGCTATAATGCAATTTAAAATGCAGTTTCTACTGTTTCTATCAAATTGCAACCCCCCTCCCCCAAGATCAGGTGGAGGGGTCCTAAGGGTAGATCAAAAATACGCAGGGGGTCCAGGACCCCAAAAAGGTTGAGAACCACTGCCCTAGATGATCCGTATACCCCGGAAGTCGGAAGTTGTTACAAAGCAATTCTATTGTTCAGTCGGTTAAAGGGTCCGCGCAGCCTACTTTGAACAGTTGTTGCCTATAAACTGTCACGTTGTCGGCAATGTAGTAGTAGTAGTAGTAATAGTAGCCAACAGCACATTGATAGTATAATACTAATAATAATAATAATCGTGTAATGCTATTAATAACATGAAGACACAATAGGACTGAAATTAAACAACAGGAACACTCATAATTTATAGGTTTATTTCCACTGTTAGCTAATGATAGCTCACGTAAGCTAAGTGGCTAGCTTACACTAGTAACCTATAGGGTTTTATCATTAGGTTAGCTAACGGTAGCTCATGCAAGCTAACTAGCTAGCTTAGTCCAGGAATAACACTTCCGGGGTATACGGATCGTCTAGGATATACCGATTGTCTACATACACATGCTTTTGCTATTTTGGTGGCAGAAACGTGTGGCACACCTGTTGCCCATTTGGGAACAGGGAAGAGTATATTATTAGCAAGTATGGGCGGGGCTACTTATTAACGAGCCAATCAAATCTCTTCTTTTCCTTCCCTTTAAAGGCAGCGTGCAATGCGCTGAGCCCACTGTTGATTTGGTGAAGGAAGTAAGAGGGTGCAGAGCTTTACACACAGAACAAGTTTCTAACAAGAATAAACTAATGTCTTTGTGCGGAAAGTGCTAGAAAAGTTGACCCAGGTTTTATTTAAATAAACTATTCATCAGAAACAACAGGACACAATCTGCAAATATGAGTTTTCATGGCTGTCTTATTAAACTACTACTACTTTCTGCTGCTCCCGTTAGGGGTCGCCACAGCAGATCATCCATTTCCATTTCCTCCTGTCTCTGCGTCTTCCTCTGTCACACCAGCCACCTGCATGTCCTCCCTCACCACATCCAAAAACCTCCTCTTTGGCCTTCTTCTTTTCCTCTCCCCTGGCAGCTCCATATTCAACATCCTTCTCCGGAACACTTTAGTATGGGGAACATAAAAAAACTTAATTACTTGTGAATTAGTAATGATCAAGATGTCACTTTAGTATGGGGAACATATTCTAAGTAACAAAAACTTAATTTACAGTAATTTAACACTATTAACACTTGTAGTTTTGTGTTTTGTTATGTAAGAACAGACCATATTCATTACATGTTAGTAAGGGAGAATAACTCTTCTTGTGGTACTCCCACCTTATAAAGTCCATACTAAGCAAAGCATATTGAGATGGTACTACTAATAACCAATAATTCTGAGGTTATAGAGGGAAAACTCATAGTTAATGGCTTACTGGTTGTATAATAAGGCCATGCAGAATAAGGCATTAATGAGTATGTAATAATGACCAATTAAGAGCCAATATGTTGCTAATTTGCATGCTAATAAGCACCTAATTAATGGTGACTATGTTCCCCATACTAAAGTGTTACCCCTTCTCCCAGTATACCCAGCATCTCTCCTCCACACATGCCCAAGCCATCTCAATCTTGCCTCTCTTGCTTTGTCTCCAAACGGTCCAATTTGAGCGGTCCCTCTAATATAATCATTCCTAATCCTGTCCTTCTTTGTCACTCCCAGTGAAAATCTTAGCATCTTCAACTCTGCCACCTCCAGCTCCACCTCCTGTCTTTTCGTCAGTGCCACTGTCTCCAAACCATATAACATAGCTGGTCTCACAACCATCCTGTAAACCTTCCCTTTAACTCTTGCTGGTACCCTTCTGTCGCAAATCACTCCTGACACTCTTCTCCACCCACTCCACCCTGCCTGCACTCTCTTCTTCACCTCTCTACTGCACTCCCCGTTACTTTGGACAGTTGACCCCAAGTATTTAAACTCATATGCCTTTGTCACCTCCACTCTTTGCATCCTGAACATTCCACTGTATTCCCTCTCATTATCGCATAGTTATTCCGTCTTACTGCTACTTGCTCCTACTTCCGTCTTGCTCCTCATTCCTCTTCTCTCCAGTGCATACCTCCACCTCTCAAGGCTCTCTTCAACCTGCACCCTACTCTTGCTACAGATCACAATGTCATCCGCGAATGTCATCGTCCATGGAGACTCCTGTCTGATCTTGTCTGCTGTCTTATTAATCGACCAACAAAAATCTCAGTTTTTATTTGATAGTTTAAAGGCAGTAATGCCATTAAGTAATAGTCTACTAGTGATTGGATATAGCACATTTCTAAATAACAGCATTGATCTGGCTTGATAACAACTGTAAATAACCCAATTTATGTTTTAGCTCTAAAGAAGAGATATTCCTGTTGAACAGTCATTTCCGTTGCATATATTACGTATTTTACCTGTTTTAGGCTTAGTGCCTTAAGTCCTGTTTTGACTAGAGGTACTTTTATTTTGAAAACTACTCACTAATACTTACCTAGTTCCTACCGCGAGCGAGAGAAAAGAGAAAACAGTGAAATGAAAGCACGAAATGTTTTATGTATTGGCAACCCCCGAAGAGGCACAAGGTTAGTATTCGTTGTAGTACTGTAATATCAACATATGGTTTGTGTCTTAAAGTAGTTTTGAACTATAAAAACTCTTTCTTACCGTTTGTTTAATTGAGTTATCATTAGCTTAATGTGAGCTAGTGTTAGGGTATGGTAATGCTTGCTAAAATACTTTTTGTTTTGTAACTAGCACTTACATTGGTTTTGGGATTTCCAACAAATCTAAAATTATCAGTTGAAGTGTCAGACCATTTTTCGGAGGTGTAATGTTTATGGATAGGTACAACATTACAGTGATTAATATTCACGACAGTGACATATTGCCATCATGTGCAGTCATACATTGCGTGAGGCAGAACCTGCGAAATCAGTTAGTCAGACAGTAGCTCACAGTATGGCTGTATGCATTGAACCTGAGCTTCTCCAGTAAAGTTCTGTGTTTGGTTAATAAGTTGTCCGCCTACTTGTGTTACACACAAGAACATCACAGGAGGGATATGCCACAACAACCTAACAAAATTGGTACTAATGTACAGATTAATTTATTTGATGTGATGTTATATTTTGTGTTCATGCGCTGGACAGCAATATTACCGATAAAATTCAGCTTTTGATTATTCTTGGTAAATTCCACATCCACAAATCTAAATGGTCTGACTCTAAACCCTGCTTTCATCGATTTGTTGTTGAACTCCAGCAGTATGGCACCTTAATTGAAAATGTGAAAAACAAAAAAGCTATAAAGACTTTTGATATTTTAAAGAAAATACATTTTATTTGAACTCTTGAGAGGACTTAAAACGAGTGGACTTTGAACTCCCCTTGTCTACAAATTTGTTTTGTGTTGTTTTGTTTTTTCCTCTGTATGACAATTGTATACCTGTTTGTTGTAGATACAAGTTTTTTTTTTTTTTTTAAAGCAAAGCTTACTCAATGTCATCCAGCGTCAGAACTCAGAGTCATCAATTTTCTGTCTCTCCTTTAGGGACATAGAATTAATCTGAACAGTATGTTGTTTTAATTCAACACAATTATTGCTTTTATAAAATAACAGCCATTTATAAATTGAATGGCCAGTTACATAGACAGCAGGAAGATTATTTTTAGGTGATAGCATGACAGATGTAACATGCCGCTTTCATGTGTGATGTTTATAAATGTGGTGCATTATGAGTTTGCAACTCACTCATCTCAGCATTGTGCATCTGAGTTGATTTATTTATTTTATTGATTTATTTAGCGCAAATACATATATTGCCCCCCCACACACACACACACACACCTGTATGAAGATAGGGCCATTTATGTGTATGTTGTGTGAAAATGTCTTCCGTTAGACCGCCTGCTCTGTACATACAACATTCTGTATTGTCGCTATACATTTGAATGCCAATGTCAGCGGGTCGGTGTGGGTGGGTGGTTGGCTGGGGGGGGCCCTGCCCAGGTGTATTGCTCCGTTCTCGGTGCTGGGTGGTGTCTTGCCTTCTGCAGACTGGCGGGGCTGTGGAGAATGCTCGCCATCATGGATATGGTCCACGGGCTGGGGGCAGCTGTCAGACTTGCTTCTGCTGCTTGACTCCTCTGTGATGGGTGCTGCGGGTGTGGAAGACAGTGGGGGTCTGCATGTCTGGCTTTCTTTGACCGTTGGGGGGGGGTCCTGTGAGTTCTGGGGGAGGATGCAATCAGGCTGCCTGGTTTGGGTGTATTTGGCTACATGGGTGTATGCTTGGTGCATGTGGCCAGATGGGGCTTCTGAGTGGCAGCGGTGTGGCGGGCCTCACCCTTATGTCCCGGTGGTGTGTTGGTTAGTCAACCGTGGGGCTCGGCTGCAGGCCAGCGGCCTATGCTTGCTGTCCACAGCTCGGGGGTGCATCCTGTGCCTGAACTTGGGGGTTGGCGGTGGGGGTGCACCTCAGGGACAGGCTTGACGTTTGCTTTTGGGGACTGGTTTGTGCTCCCCAGGAACATGTGGGGCTGTTGCTCTGTAGGCTCCTTGCCCCCTGTGGGCTCCATGTTCCTCTGGGGGTGCAGTGACGTGGGCTCCGGCTGTTCTCTTGGTCATGTCTGCATGACTGCGGGGCTGGTGGGTGGCTGCAGAGCCTGTCTGCTACTCAGAGCCACTACAATAAGTCATGGATCTCAGAGACCAGGATTTATTAAGATTAATCCCGTGCACTCACAGGTGGAGACTTCACATACACATATGTAGACATGTCACATGCTGCTAGCATCTGCCTCACACAGTCCCTGGAACACGCTCTGGGTATAACATCCTTCTTCTTAGTCCTTTCTTCCCCTTTCTTTTCTTTATTTGTCTTGTCTTCTCCTTCATTGCTATAACTGTTATCCTAAATTGATACAGATAAGATCGAATTCATTACATTTTGTTGATCACATGTCAGCGTCTGTTTCTATGTCTCTGTGTTATCAGATACACGTCATTTTTTTTATTCTAAGTGTCGTTGTTTCACATGTGGTGATTTCCCACCTCTTGGAGAAGGGATACTGATTGGTTGTTCAGCTGATCAAACTTGCAGAAGAGGGGGACCGGAGTGGCCTATAAATGTATGACAAAAACCATGTGTTCGTGTCATCCCGCAGATCATCCAAAGGACAGAGTTATCATAAGTGGTTCTTGATAATTAATAAAGATTGCCTTTGCAGGTGGAGAACCCGAACTCCACCTGCAGATTAACTCTGTCTAAAACACACTGGCATACACATTCCCTGTGTTGTGTGCCAAGCCAGCCAACAGCACAGGTTAAAAAAAACAAAAACAAAAAACGTCGGTGCCAAACACTTTTTTTTTCTTTTTCCCCCCCTTTTTTCTCCCCAGTTGTATTCAGCCAATCACCCCACTCTTCCGAGTCGTCCCGGTCACTGCTCCACCCCCTCTGCCGATCTCAGGAGGGCTGCAGACTACCACATGCCTCCTCCGATACATGTGGAGTCGCCAGCTGATTCTTTTCACCTGATAGTGAGGAGTTTCACCAGGGGGACATATAGTGTGGGGGGATCACGCTATTCCCCCCAGTCCCTCCTCCCGTACAGGTGCCCCGACCGACCAGAGGAGGCGCTAGTGCAGCGACCAGGACACATACCCACATCCAGCTTCCGACCCACAGACACGGCCAATTGTGTCTGCAGGGACGCCTGACCAAGCCAGAGGTAACAGGGATTCAATCTGGCGATCTCCGTCCGTGTTGGTAGGCAACGGAATAGACAGCCACGTCACCTAGATGCCCCAGTCAAACAGAACATTGAAGGAGCATTTGGCTAAACAGAATATGGTATCTAAAATCACAGCGATTTCTGATACATATTGGATTTTATCATCAGGGAGCAGGAACAAGTTATTGTAATTTCTTTCATGTATTTTCTACAGAAAAGTAACAAAATTCAATTTCCCCCAGCCCACAGCAGTGTGACACAAAAAACAAAAACACACATTCCAAATTTCCCAAAGACGACACCACCAAAAACATACAAAAACGGAGAGAACAAAGCAAAAGAAACAAAAAACAAAACAAAACAAATCAAAACACACACACACACACACACAAACTGTTAACAGCACAGTCCATTCAGTGCGACACAGTCTAAAAATTCCACTGTCCAGAGACGAACGCCAGCCAGGATGACTGTCGGAACTGCCAGTCTGCATGAGCTAGCAGTTAGCGTAGCCTGCCCTGCTTCTGCATCCTGTCAGACCGCCCTCGGTGTTTTCTCCTCAGCCGCAGCTCCGGCAGGGCCGTGGTCCCTGGGCCTACCAGACACAGCAGACCATGCTCCCCCAGCCGGTCCAACGCCAGCTCTCCCAGCCAGACACCTTTGACCCACCTCCCTGCACTCCACATGATGACACTAAAACACAGTCAGTGCTTGGCAATGCTGCTGCCTGATCACCCTCAGTGTTATCGGAACCGCCAGTCTGCATGGGCTATCAGTTAGCTTAACCTGCTCCACTTCCGTGTCCTGTCAGACTGCTGTCGGTGTTACCTCTTCGGGCACAGCCCCGATCAGGGCCATGGTCCCTGGGCCCACAGGATGCAGCAGACCAAGCTCTCCCAGCCGATCCAGTGCCAGCTGTCCCGGCCATTAAACAAAGACAAAACAAACTTGGATGCAGACGTGGAAAAAGACACTGCATGGACGGTACTGGGTGAGGTCGCCACAAACGTAAGTTCACACTGCCATCTTCCCACACTGTTACTGGGTGAGGCTGCTGCAAACGCAAACTCACACCGCCATCCTCTTATCATCTTATCATCTGCAGATATATATTACTTCCCTTCAATTATTTTGGTACATACTAAGAGCTATTTTCTTTCCTAATTTTACCTCATTTGAACTCCATTACCCCATCACACCATCATATTTCCAGTAAGAAGTTGACTGTTTATAGAAAGCTTTACAGGGAACAAGAGGAGCACTCTGGTGTAACTGGCCATTTTTTAGTTAGCACAAATGAAATAAGAAATGTTGCTTTCTTGGTGCTCAGTTGAATACGCCCTTCAAGAGGAAAGACGAGTCTATAAGCAAAATGCCTTTTTTGGGGGGGGGGGGGGGCTGTAGTCATCAGCCCGGCCATACTTCCTTTTCAAGAAGCTGTAATCAACATTCAGTTTCTTGTTGTGTGCATAGACCCCTTTCTGGATGGACAGATACACAGAACACAAATGCACACACACACACACACACACACACACACACACACACACACACACACACACACACACACACACACACACACACACACACACACACACACACACACATATTTATAAATAAGAAGGTTAATTGGGTGCATGTGCATCTGCCTGGCCAGGCTGACCGTTCTTGACTCTTTCTGCCGCCCCCTCATTTTAACATTATAATTACATTGACAGAGTTCTAAAGCAATAACTTTTTATCTCATATTATATTTGATTAGACCTTAGGTGACCTATAATTTTTGTTATGTTTTTCATTCTCTCTCTCTCTCTCTCTCTCTCTCTCTCTCTCTCTCTCTCTCTCTCTCTCTCTCTCTCTCTCTCTCTAATCTCTGACGGTTAATATTAAATGTTGATAAACTAAAGGGAATGGTTTTCTTGTCTTTGCCAGATGGTAGTCGTTATATAGAGTGCTGTTAATAACTATGTGGGAGTCATTTTTGATGATGTGTGAAGATGATTTGGCAGTGTTTATGAAATGCTATGTTTGTCTTCATATTGTCAATTCTAGAGTGAATAATAAATATCTTTGTTTGATTATGTATTTCCCCGTAACGGACCATCAGTGCTATATGAATATGTGTATGGTGCAATTCACAGCACTGAATATTTGATACATAACATAACATAACACAGTACAGCATAGACCAAGGAATTGTCTGAATATGAATAAAATAAAGACCGCATAAAATGAACTCAATCAAACAGCCCAATCCAACCCATTTGTGTGGCCTTTGCATGTTCTCCTGTGTTTGTGTGGGTTTGTTCTGGGTACCCCAGTTTCTTCCCACAGTCCAAAGACACGCATAGTAGGTGAAATTGAGTCTCTAAATTGTCCATAGCTGTGAATCGTGTGTGTGTGTGTGTGTGTGTGTGTGTGTGTGTGTGTGTGTGTGTGTGTGTGTGTGTGTGTGTGTGTGTGTGTGGTGTGATGGACTGGTGACCTGTGCCTCCCCTCTCTTCTCCCTCCACTGAATGCACCAGCTGTGCCAAGCTCAGCCAGAAAATCAGAGCTTGAAAAAAGAATCTCTATGCTCTACCAAAAAGAAGAGGATGAAACACTTACTGACACTCTGATTGCTGCTTCCCAAGCTGATGTCCCAGAACCGGCTGACGATCAGAACCAGGGACATAAAGAGCATTGCAGAGCGGCTTTTGGACATAATGAGCGCCACACCGATGACTATGTGGACAGTGTTCCATGGTCGGACCAAACCTGCTTGAGACCAACACCACAGTGGATCTCAATATGTGTTACTGGCTAAACTAGAGAGCAAGACCAAAGACTTGTTCTGCCTCTGTAGTGTCAAACCCTGAGCTCTGGACCGTCTGGGGTAAAAGAGTCAGACACAACAAGCAGAGTTTCACTGATGTCTCATCAGAGGTTCGGCTGAAGAACAGGTAGATTGTTTTGGATGAGCTGCCTGTCAGTGAGCACAATGGTAATGCCACAGCTAGCATTAGCACCACTAACTCAGAAGCTAACGCTGAGACCCATGCAGCTAAGCTCTTGAGGAGCGTCTCTCAGCAGCACCCAGATGTAAACAATAGATCAACAGTGGCTATAGCTAATGTCATATCATCAAAAAAGACAGCAACATATGCACCACACATTAGAAAAAGAAATTAACCGAGCCAGACAAGACATCAAGGCAAGATTTCCAGTGTGGGAAGATAGTGGCACAATCTCACATTTGCGGCGGCCTCACCCAGTGCTGACTATGCAGTGTCTTTGTCCACGTCTACTTCTGCGTCTGAGTTTGTGTCATTGTGTGAACATTTTTTATGAAGATTTATGTATGTGAGCGTAGATTTTTTTTGATGGCTGACAGAGCTGGCATTGGATCGGCTGGGAGAGCCCCTGGCATAAATATAGGTGGTGCAGCCGGTGCAGTGGCACCAGGGCCCGTCGTGAGGGGGGGCCCGTCAATATTTCTGCATGCATTGCCCTAGTCCAATGTTACGTGTCTGTTTTGAGCATGTGATGATAGCTTGTTTAGCGCGTGCAATATCATTTATCTATCTAGCCTACCTAAGTAACGTTAGAAAAATAAAATCAAGCAAGCAAGCATGAGTTACACACATAAAAGTGGATGTAAAAAGAGGAAGGAGAGTGAGGAAAAAAAGAAAAGCTGCAATGTGTGCTGCGTGCGTGCCAAACCATGCAATCTACCAGGTTTTGAGTCTGATGTGTGCTCCCCTGTTACTGTCGAATGACAGGGCTATTAGCTATATTACAGCCTAGTTGCTTTGTTGACTTGTTTCAGTGCCTTGTCGACTGATTTGATTTAGAGACCGTCTGTTTAGGTTTCCGAACTCTGTCCGTGGTGCGTCCGCTCTCCGTGGTTCTGAAGTGTAGCCAATCTTTGACGTACTGACCTTTACAATAACTAATCTGTGTAAACTTTGTCTGTTACTTTGATATTTATATTTTATTTGTTATATTTTATGCTGTGAAGCACTTTGTGATTGTATATCTGTGAAAGGTGCTATACAAATAAATTACTAAAATTACTTACTAAACCCACCTATGGTGGTGTGTGTGCGTGCGCGAGTGAGAGAGAGACGGGGAGGGGGGGTCTACGAGGGTTGCTTGCACCAGGGGCCCATAATAAGTATGTTACGCCAGTGGGGAGAGCTTAGTCTTCTGCATCCTGTGGGCCCAGGGACCACGACCCTGCCGGGAGCTGTGCCTGAACAAAACACACCAAGGGCATTCTGACAGGACACGGAAGTGGAGCAGGCTAAGCAAGCTAACTGCTAGCCCATGCAGACTGGCAGTTCCGATAATACCGAGATAACACCAAGGGCGGTCTGGTGGTGGCCTCGCCTAGTGTTGACTGTGGAGTGTTGTGGTGTGCGTCTGCATGTGTGTCATCGTGTGTAGTGCGGGGAGGTGTGTCGATGGTGTCTGGCTAGGAGAGCTGGCATTGGGTCTGCTGAGGGAGCCTGGTCTGCTGTATCCCGTGGACCCAAGGACCACGGCCCTGCCCAGAGCTTTGCCTGAAGAGGAAACACCGAGGGCAGTCTGACATGACACGGAAGCGGGTCAGGCTAAGCTAACTGCTAGCCCATGCAGACCGGCAGTTCTGACAGTCATCCTGGCTGACATTCGTTCTCTGGACATTGACAGTTTTGGATTGTGTTGCAAATTTACTGCATGGACTGTGTTGTTGACTATTTGTGTTCTTTTGCTTTGTTTTCTCTGTTTTTGTATGTTTTTGGTGGTGTCGTTTTTTGGGATGTTTTGAATATGTGTTTTTGTCTTTTGTGTTGCACTGCTGTGGACTGGGAGAAACAAAATGTTGTCTTCTTTTGTGTACGCAAGTACATGAATGAGATGACAATACATTGTTCTTGATTCCTGATTCCTGATTAAACCAAATACTCTGCTGGTATGTGACCATATAAGAAGAGATGTTAGTCAATTTTATTTGTGGTACATTTTGTTTGTATGGCCCATTATCAAAAATTACAAATTTGCCTCAGTGGGCTTTACAGCAACACAACATCCTGTCCTTAGACCCTCACATCGGATAAGGAACAACTCCCTAAAAAAAACAAAACAATTAAGAGGTTGGAAAGAAATAGGAAGAAACCTCAGGGGGAGCAACAGAGAAGGGGATCTCTCTCCCAAGATGGACATATGTGCAATGGATGTTGTGTGTACACAATTTACAGACTGCAACATTGAAAGAGGATAACAGAATTATAATGAAATTACAAAACATGAAGAATATGATGAGGAGGATGCCAATCAGTGCCCAAATGCCACCGGAACAGTCTAGGACCTGAGCCACGTGACCACCATCACTATGTCGACCTGACAGAAGGACATACTACACATGAACACACGATAGACTCACTTGTAACACAACATTCACATACGCGGGAGAAGAGACAAGGGGGGGGGGACATTAGTTACACGTCAGTGTAATGTCCATAAGCAAATAATTACAAGCTATAGTGTTTACGACTGTGATCTTGTCTAAGTACGCCCCTTGCTGATAGGAGGGTAAGGTAGCCAGCTAGGTAGTCAGGCACTTATATATGTGCAGTCAGTAAGCCACCTGCCATGTGTAAATATGTCCTGTGAGACGTCACTAAAATCATCGTTGACTCCAATATTTGTCCATTTAATGATGTTATTAGAAGCACAAAACATCACACTGGCGGCGAGGATCAAACCTGTGTGACGAAGGAAAATTCCGTCGACTGAAAAACAAAGAGGAAAGCACCGCGTGAG
Source organism: Lampris incognitus (assembly GCF_029633865.1). Taxonomy (NCBI): domain Eukaryota; kingdom Metazoa; phylum Chordata; class Actinopteri; order Lampriformes; family Lampridae; genus Lampris; species Lampris incognitus. The sequence goes on from NC_079217.1 coordinate 36,073,178, forward strand.
TTGCTAAGCTAAGCTAACGAGGACACAAGCTAACTCCCAAAGTCGCTCGCAGGCAACGTCGCTGTCCTCCCCTTTGATACTGAAAGCGATCCCAGTTCTATTGGACCACGGTGGACAAAATGGGTACAAAGGTTTGAAAATTATACCATAGCTATATGAATATTACTGGAGATGCTGGGCTAAAATCACTGCTGTTGCACTTAGCAGGAGAACGAGTGCATGATATCTATGATACTATGGCAGTCGAGGCAGACAAGTATGCAGTCACGAAACAGAAGCTTACAGGATATTTTTCACCCAAAAATAGTGTCCAGTATCAAGTCTACATATTCAGAAAAGCAGTGCAGCAACCAGGAGAGAATCTGGGTAGCCACCACACCAGGCTACGCATGCTAGCAAAAAACTGTGAGTTTACAAACAGATTCTGAAATTAAAGCACAACTAATAGCTGCATGTCTTCCAGGCTTCACGGGAAGGCGCTGAGAGAGCCCAACATAACACTGAATGGACTTCTGGACCATGGGAGAACTCTAGAACAGTCTGAAATGCAGGCTCCAGGTATAGAACAGGGTACAGCTACTATAGTGACTGTGGTGCGTCACAAGGCTCAAAACAAGCCAACAGCTGGAAATGTACGCCCAATGAGAGGTAAACCAAACAACCAGTGTAGGAATTGTGGAGGCAAAATCCCATTAGAAGAGGACTGCCCAGGTAAAGGCAAGCTATGCAGAGCATGTGGTAAACAAAACCTCTTTGCAAGACAGTGCCACTCAAAACTCAGACGTAAGGACACAAAACAATATGAAGACAACAGTAAACAACAGAACACACGTCAGAGAGTACACCGTGTGACCAGCACTACACCCAGTGAAAGTAACAAGCCAGGTTAATCTAGCAGCGATGATGAATGTGTGTTCGTAGTAAACACAGAGACTGCAAATCTATCACAGACCAACATTAACATAAACAACCTCAGTATGCCAGTCTTGATAGACTCGGGGGGGCCACAGCAAACATCATCAGTGAAATAACATTTAACAAACTAAAGCCATGCACACAACTCAGGCCAACTTTGATGGAAATCTACCCCTATCACTCCAAAATCTCTCTCCCTGTTGTTGGTGCGTTCAAAGCAAATGAGGAAAAAAGGAAACAAACCATGTCAAGGCATGTTCTATGTGATTCAAGGGGACAGTTTGTCCATACTAAGCTATGACACATCTATGGAGCTAGGACTGATCAAGATAGTGACCTCCCCGTCACCCACACCATCCAGCAGGACAGTTGCAGATGCGCTTGTCGACAGCTACCCAGAGCTGTTTGATGGAATCGGCACGCTGAAAGACTTCCAGGTTAAGCTCCATATCAACCCCAATGTCCAACCCACATGTCAACCGCACAGGCGTGTGCCATCCCACGTAAGGCAGAAAGTGGAAGATGAACTGCGAAAGTTGGAAGTGGATGACATAATTGAGACATAGTCAGGTCCCACACCATGGGTCTCTCCCATAGTCACACCCCTGAAACCAAAAGACCCAGACAAAGGGAGAATCTGCGTGGACATGCGTCAAGCAAACCTTGTCATCGAACGTGAACGTCACATCACACCCACTATGGATGATGTTAGTCATGAACTGAATGGAGCCACTTTGTTTTCTAAGCTGGATCTGACAGCAGGGTACCACCAGCTAGAGCTCCACCCTGACAGCAGGTATATAACCACGTTCACCACCTGCGACATAAGAACGGATTAAAGAAAATGAACTCATGTGTAGCCCAGGGACTACCTGTATTTGAATCCAGCTGCCTTGTTTCTGTTGGCCCACTAGGTATTCGTCACAGCGAAAAGTTGGGCTCAGGAGCAGCGAGCTGCGCTGCACCCGCACTTTGCTTGATGCAGCGAAATGCCGTCGTATCACAGCACAAACCATTGGAAATGATGAGTTTCAGAGTGCAGCAGTGCTATTGTCACATTGTGTCTGAAAAGCCTGGGCCCAATCCTAATGTCCACACTCACGGACTCACAGACTTTTGGGCATGTTCCCACTAAATCAGTGAGGGCTGTTCTACTCTCAAATCAACTGCATGAAGACTCTGTGAGCCCTTGATGCACATTTTCCATAAATCCGCATTTCTGTAGACTTTGCCTGAGGGAATTACCCACAGTTCATAGCATTATGACGTTAAACATGGGGGTTACCAAGGGAAGCCGAGAAGCATTTAAAAAAAAAAGGTAAACAAACAAGCATGGAAGGCCACATGGGCACATGGGTCTTCAGCCTGGCATATTGGGTGTGCTGTCATGCTTAAATTTACGAAGAAACACTACATTAACAATGATTTAAGATGGTACATAAAAAAAATACATTATCAAATTATCACAAACCAAATTGACACATGGCAAACCTAGACCCATTGGGGCTGCTGGGCCCACATTGCCCATTTTTCCTGGTTTGTACTCCAGCCTTGGCAGTCTTCTGTGTGTCTCTGAAATTGTATGGAAAAGTGTCCACCACTCACATCACCGGGGGAAAATCCTCTAGTCCCCTTCATCATGAATTCTTTATTCAGTTCTTTAGAATTCACTGGCATTTGCTACAACAGCTATATGTAGCGTTTTTATTCACATTTACTTATAGTACAGTACAGCCTGTTTCAGTGTAGCCCACCAAAGGTTGCAGCAAACCAGCCTTGGAGTTTTCACATTCATGGATAATCGTACGGACATGCCCTTCCATTCTGCATTTGCCAAGCAGGTCATGATCCCCCAAGAGTGTTTTATTGTGGTCCTGCTAGGCCTAGTCAGTACAATGCCTGGTGTTATGGCATCACATACTGTACCTTGAACATGGCACTGATACTGCCAAAAGTTAAGAGCTCGATTCCCAATGTGGCCACCCATGCTGCAATGTGATGCAGTCATTTTAATGTTAAGTGCTTTGTGTCCTCACACAAGAATAAGAAAAGGACCAGACAAATGCAGTCATTTCATTTTATATTACAATTTTTTTCGATATAACTGCATTGAAAACTTGCAAGAAATATGAACAACCATTGTTACCTCTGGGGAAGATAACCACTATTTGAATCCAGTTGGGGAAAGAACACTTATTGAGACCTGTGCAGCCTTGATTTTAAACAAAGGACATATGCAGAATATTGCTTGGGGGAGGAGGTATTGAAAGCCTAAACTGCTGCCCTCTGTATATTAGTTTTCATACATGAAACATTAATTTACAATCTGTTTTTTCTCTCTTTTCTAGGTAAGAGACATATGTCATCCCGCATACGTATGTGCAGTTTGTGTGTGTGTGTGTGCATGTGGGTGTGTGTGTGTGTGTGTGTGTGTGTGTGTGTGTGTGTGTGGCCATCAGCTGGACTGCAACAAAGATACTACATCTTGATATAAGGACCTCAGAGGAGACCGTAAGCCTTTATGCACACACACACACACACACACACACACACACACACACACACACACACACACACACACACACACACACACACACACACACAAACCTGCTTTCATGCATCTTACAGTCCTAAAACAATGAATTTATCACATGTAATATGGTAGCAATGTTTTAATTTCATTGATATTTAGTCACCGACTACCATTGGTGATATCTGCAGTCCAAAACCTGGTGAGAGAAGCCTGTGCTCATAGGAGGCAATGCTATCATCTGATGGAGTGGCTTTGATTTGCTGTGTACTTGGTGGGTAGTCATGCTCACCATGCTCTGTATAGCTGTGGGTGTTGTATTGTGTGGTTGATGTATTGCAATAGTCAGTACTTTAATTTTGAGGGGGCTGTTGGCACCTTGCCTTGGTTTGAATTCCCTGATGTACTAGTGTGAGCAAAAAAGATAAAATATGAACTGCCAAATCCAAGTCTCCACAGTCTTAAAATTCACTCTTCAGCAGAACACTTCACTTTTCTATTACTGATATAGCAGTTGCCTTTCCTGGAGTGATTACACATCACAGAAATACAAAGCTAATGTCTGTAAGGTATTGGAAATAACTTTCTTTCTCATCCTCTCTCTTTCTCGCTCTCTCTTTTCATATCTATCCATCCATCTCTCTCTCTCTCTCTCTCTCTCTCTCTCTCTCTCTCTCTCTCTCTCTCTCTCTCTCTCTCTCTCTCTCTCTCTCTCTCTCGGTTTGTCTCTGTGTAAATTATAGGGCAACTGTGTTCTATCAGGAATAAAAGTCTGTTCAGACCAAGTCCTATATGAAAAAAATGACATGGAAGTATGAAATAGTCGCAAAACAAATTTTTTTTGGCACCAAAGCATTCACACCAAGTCGGATGCAAACTTTTCTCATCATTCTCTGAAAGAAGTTCGGGAAAGCAGAAAAAAACGAAGTCCACAAGTCACTGCAGTGAGGGTGAGTTCATCATATTTCTAATCAAAGACCAGATGAAAAAGAAAAGATGGCGATACTGGGTACATCCCATTCTTTGAAACATACAGCTACAGGAAGGTCCACTAATTGATTCCAGAGCTAACGTTGTAACGTGGCAGTGCTGGGACCCTCTCTGAAGAAAGGACATACAGACTACCAGGGAAAGATTGACCCAAAGCAGCTTTTGGCTGTGTGTTTATGATGAGTTAGCTCATGTTTTACTCTAGTATAGTATGTGGGATTATTGTATTAATAACAGAGCCATATGATGCTAGGTCTGGCTTCATTTACATCGCCGATAGGGACGCATTGGTAGAGCTTCTTACTTGCTCGCTCTCTCTCTCTCTCTCTCTCTCTCTCTCTCTCTCTCTCTCTCTCTCTCTCTCTCTCTCTCTCTCTCTCTCTCTCTCTCTCTCTTTCTCTCACACACACACACACACACACACACACACACACACACACACACACGTTAACCCACACACAAATATTGTAGGCCTATTGGGTCAGTATTGAACTGAATTTTATACAAAATAGCTAAACATTTAAAAAAAGATTGCTGTTTATATAATGAGGTGTTGGCACTATGCTGATGCATAAGTACACCATTGAGGGTATCAGATCAAGATTCCCTGACCCCAAATTAGCAAATCACATATGGCTTCTTTCAACTCTTTGTTGTGTGCACACTTGTTGAATCTGAACCTCCTGTACAAGGACACCGGTTTCCACAACACACTGGGTTCAGTGCGGAGGGAAATAGGTGGACTTTTCAAAACTTCTCGCTGGACAAGTTAGTCATTTTGTTGGTGCCAAAAAAAGAAAACAAAAATAAAAGCCAAAAACTAAACTAAACCGTTTATTGATCAAGAAACTTTAATATGTGTGTAGAGCTATTGAGGGGGACACTTTGTAAACCATATAACAATCCTAAACTATTGCCTGCACATATTGCCTGTCTACAAGCTACCTGACTGTTGAAACACATCTGATATGTCTACTTGGTTGGAAACATGTTTCCAAGCTAGGGCTTTCTTCCTGAGGTCTTTATGCAATCGTAAACATGTGTTGTACTATTCAGGGAATTCTGACACACTGTTAACTTTTCCTGAAGTTTGCCTTCCATGCCTGGCTGGCTGCCTCATTTCTATTGGCCGACCGGGTATCCATCACAGTGCAAAGTTGGGCTCAGGAGCAGCAAGCTGCGCTGCACCTGTGCCTTGCTCGATGCAGCAGAATGCCATCATTTTTTGGTGCAAGCCATTGTAAATGAGTTTTAGAGTGCAGCAGTGCCGTTGTCATGTTGTGTCTGAAAAGTCTGGACCCAATCCTAATGTCCACACTCATGGACTCAAAGACTTTGAGGTGCATTCCTTCTAAATCGATGAAGGCTGTCCCACTGTCAAATCATCAAGTGCACGAGGAGAGCCCCTATATGTACCTATTTATGCATGCTCAATAATTCAGGTAAGGAAATCATTGACAGTTGAATCAGTTCATCTCGATACAACGTTTATTGAGAGAGAAACATTTCATCACTCATCTAAATGACCTCTTCAGTCTAAACTGACTGCAGGTATCCCCACCCTTATAAACAATACAGTTGCATAACGACCAAAACCAGTGATCAGTTTTGTATGCAAATAAGGGTGTGACCGTTAACTAGAGTTGCAATGGCCATGTGTACTATATACTGAGTTTTGGGAATGGCTGCAGTCACAGCATTGTAAGATGGTGACAGATATACTCTTAGCCCCCCCCCCCCTCGGTTCAAGGATGGTCATTCCCTCTTCACATAGATGACTTTGACTCCCCATTCAAACCAGTGTTCCTCCGTATCAAGGATACGTACATCCTCATCCTTGAAAGAGTGGCCACTGGTCTAAAGATGGGTGTAGAGTGCAAAGTCCTGGCCTGATGATAGTCTGTATGAAATCACGAAATGACCCCACCCTTTGCAATAGGACCACCTTTAACACTGACCAAGAGCATTTGCTCCTGAAGCTGTGTCTTCAGTCCACATACTTGACATATGGGGGGCAGTACTATAAGCAGAGGCATGGGTGGACTATGGGTTCTCCAGTCTCACCTGTAGTTGCCAACTTGTATATTGAGGAAGTGGAAAAGAGGGCTCTGATGTCATATCCAGGGACACCATCTAGCCATTGGTTCAGATTTGTGGATGACACCTGGGTTAAAATTAATTCTCAGGATGTGCCACATTTCACTGACCACATTAACTCTGTGGACAATCATATCAAGTTCAACAGGGAGGATGTGAAATATTACAGGTTAGCCTTCTTAGACTGGGAAATTGCAATCGGTGATGGGGGACATTTGATTGTTGGTGTTTACATAAACCAACGCATACTGATCAGTACTTAACGTTTGACTCTCATCATTCACTGGAGCACAAACTAGGAGTCATCAGGACGCTGTACTACCGAGCTGACAACGTCCCCACCAACACAGCGGCCGGGGAAGGGGAGAAATCCCACATTAAACGGGCCTTGGTTAAGTGTGGTTATCCTAACTGGGCATTTGACAAAGTCAGGAGGTGCCCAAACAGTGCACCAGCTGATCAAAGAGAGGAGAAGGACAACAGCTGCCTAAGCATAAACAAGTGGTGGTTCCGTATGTGGTGGGAGTGTTGGAACAGTGTCACATCTCTGTTCCTTTCAAACCCCAAAATGCACTGTGCCAGAATAGTGTACAATAGTGTACGTTGTTAAGTGCCAGGAGGATTGCTGTGACTTGTACATCGGGGAAACCAAACAAACGCTGGCCAAGAGGATGACACAAGACAGAAGAGCTAACACGTCAGGCCAGGACTCTGCAGTCTACACCCATCTACAGGCCAGTGGCCACTCTTTCAAGTATGAGGATGTGCACATCCTTGATAGGGAGGAACACTGATTTGAATAGGGAGTCAAAAAGGCCATCTTTGTGAAGAGGGAACAACCATCCTTAAATCGGGGGGCGGGGGCGGGGGGGTAAGAGTTCATTTGTCATCATCTTACAATACTGTGATTGCAAACATTCTCAAATCCTCTGTGAATAGTACACATGGCCATTGTAAGTCTAGTTAATGGTCAAGCCCATATATGCATATGAAACTGATAGTTGGTTTCAGTCGTTATGCCACTGTATTGTTTATAAGGGCGGGGATACCTGCAGTCAGTTTAGACTGAAGAGGTCACTTAGATGAGTGATGACACATATTTGTCAATAAACGTTGTATCCAGATGAACTGATTCAACTTTATTTGACCCTTTATGTATACTTTCCATGAATCCTCATTTCTGCAGACTTTGCCTGTGGGAATTGCCCACAGTTCATAGCGTTGTGATGTTTAACATGGGGTTACCAAGTGAAGCTGAGAAGCATTAAAAAAAAAGTGAACAAACAAGTATGGAAGAGGACACACGGGCACATGGTTGTTCAGCCTGGCATATTGGGTGCACTGGTTTGCCTACATTTACAAAGAAATACTACATTAAAAAGGATTTACAATGGTACATAAACATGAAATCAGAGGAAGGCATGCACATGCTGTATTACACACCTAGTTTATTCATCAACCATTTCTTTTACATTTTACTGTTTTGACAAAAATAAGTAAATTGATTATTTGACAGTTACTGCTCATCCACTTTGTAAGTCAAGAGCCTGGAAGATATCCAACCAGTCCCTTAAGCACCTTGGCTGTGAAGAAAGTAAAAATAAAAAAATAAAAAAAAACGAAAAACAAAATAAAAAAGTCCATAACCCACAACAGTATGAAACATGTTTTGGTACTGTAAAGGTAATGTGATATGTTGCAAAGTGCTGTCCCATTCCTATTTATACCGTTTCAAACCCTCGCAGCCTCTCACACTGAAACACTTGCCATTCAACATCAATTAAATCCGTGAGGGTACAGGGCTTAGGCCTTGGGGGGGGCATTGGGATTGGACCCTGGACTTTAGTCATCCATTTCGAAATTGGCAGTTCACCATGACAGATAGCACTCTGCTTTTAAAGGGAAAGAGAGGAGCTGATCTGTTTGGCCATAATTGAAGACAGCCCCCACTACTGCTACTGATAATTTATTCCTTTTGATCCAACCCTTATACAACTGCACCTCTGTTGCGCCCATTACCACCTGCACAGCATGTCTCGAAATTAGCATCATTATCCACACCTTAGGCTGCCTTCAGATGATAAGAAATCTGTTCGTCGCTCACCACGAGGTAGGGCGCAGAGCATAGTGCATACCAGGGTTGGCACCAGAGCATAAGGAGTGGACGGGGTATCAACTTTACAAAATATGTAAAATGGCATATCTCTGCTTCTATTTGGACTAGAACAATAATATTCATATCTCTGGAAAGGTAACATTCCCCTCTGTCTTGTCGTAATGGCTGATATGAAATTTAGGGAGGCTGCAGCCCCGCTAAAAGCGATCTAATAACGTCCATGCCTGCCATGGCCACCACGGGGTTAATTCTCAGTGGCTCCATATCCAAATTTCTTCTAAATATATTAAGCTTACATGTGTACCAAGTTTGGTGCTTTTATCACAAAATGCACAATCCTTATGAATATTGGAGCTAAGCTGCCCCACTATACTGCAAGAAGGAATTCTACATAACAAATAAACCTACACATTGGGCCGCGACCTTCACAGGTTACACAGCAAATTAAAGGATAAACAACATCTTTTTGGCCACGTCAAGAACTGGTAAGCATAATTATACAACCATATGTGCGCTCATCCAGAAATGTAGCCACAAAGTGCAAACAATACCACTCTTACACAGCATAGTGTGCAAAGCAGATGAGACATTTTCCCAAGGTGCATAAGTGGATTTATGAACTCACCAGCTTTGCTTACCGCCAAAAAAATGTCCAAATTAGTGCCACCCATCTAACGTCTCTACATACCTGTAAGTTCAACTTTGTAATACAGTTGATTAGCTGGTCATTCAATGCGGATATGGTAGTTGTTTCTAACTGGCTAAGCAGGGGGTTGTTATTATTAGTAAGAAATGTGTTCCTAAATGCAAACTATCACTGTTTTGTGCTTTGTTTTGCATTATGGTGTATGGTTACCAATTCGTGTAACTTAATTTTACTTATAGCTGTCAAAGTATTTCACTTTTTTTGTTTGTTTGTTTGTTTGTTTTTTTGGTCTGGGAGATAATTCAGCTGAGGGCACAGTGACTTTATTGGACAGGCCTGGACCCCCAAGGCCCACTCATAACACCAACGCTTGGTTTTCCCCTATATATATATATATACACATATGTGTGCGTGTGTGTGTATATATATATGATCTCTTTGTAATGTTTTGAATTGGATTTAAATAAAATTTTGTTAAAAAAAAGTATCTCGTTAGTTGCAGTTTGAAAAGACAGCGGAAACCGAGGTCAAAGTTTAAATAATTTGAACTTGAAATAATTGGAATAATTTGAAATAATTTGAGCGCAGCGCTCGATGGCAATTTTGAGCGATGCGCCACGCCAATGGTGGCGCTTCCCCATGTGGCGCTTCCCCATGGGAAAACAGTTGCACTGTCAGTCAGCGCAGAGCGGTTTTGCCGGGGATCATATGTCAGCACCCGTAGATCCACGTGCGCCGTGAACTAGCGCCGGCGCCTACTGCGTCAGCTCAAAGTTTTTTATTTGATTCCCGGAACGCCCCACAAACCGGATATATCGTCATGGCAACCTGGTTAACACACGTCACCAGTAGGCGTCACCAAAGACTCAGTATCAACACATGCCTGCAACATTTCCTTTCCTTTAGCTTTGGAACATAAATTTAATCAAATGCTTAATGTAAACAGTTTCCTCCAACTTCTCCAAGGTGCATGTAAACACCCCACCAACTGCACTGCATTTCACACTCTAATAATAGGCAAGGCAAGGTAATTCTGTGAATAAACTTTAAACTTGAACTTACACATTTAGAAAGGGCATAGACATTACATAATACATTGTCTCCATCCTATCACAATGTTTGTTTTTTGTTTTTTTAAACAATGAATATGGAGCAGTCCAACAGTCATTTGTGAACAGTTTCGTTGTGTATGTACTGTAAATGTGTATGTGAGTGGACTTTTGTGAGGACAGTGATATGCCTACACCCTAGTGCCAATTTTCTCTCAATGCCACCTTAAAATCACAAGTTCAGTCTTTGTGGTGGCTGTGACAGGCGGCCGCTACGTGAGTAGACAGCATGGCCTTTTGTGCCACTGGGTTTTCCCAGTGTCGAGCACCGTCCTTGCTCTGGTGCACTTGGCGTGTGAGGAGGTTCCACCTCACTTGGTTCGCCCTGACCTGAGACGTCCCTTGTCTCGGCTGAGGTGGTCTTTCCGGTGACCTATCCCTGTTCAGGACTGCCCTGCTCAGGCATTCCCAAGTGCAGTGTTTGGGCTGAGCACTCTGCTACACACAGATCTACACAGTTGCGTCTGTAGAGTGCCGTCAACATCCACCACAAATGAACGAGGAGTGACTTTCTGGAGGCACTGTCCCAGAGGCCATCATGCTGTGTGATCACCAGGTAGAGGCCTCATTCTTATACGATCTTCTGCATTCAGCACTGGGAGGTCCCTGACAGATCGGTCGTAGGTTGATTTAGCCATCCACCGTTTCAACCACAACTTCTCTGTCACTCCGACCACTACATGTAGTAGAAGCAAGCTGTCCGTGACTGGCAGAGAAGTTTTGAGCCTATGTGACATTAAGCATTTGGCTGGGCTGCTGTCTAACCCATCTGTGAGTTTGTTGCGCCAGTGGAGGATGGCCATCCATGTACCTGTGCCATCCAGTGTTGCTCATTTGCAGAGAGACTTTACTATTTTCATGGCCAACTCGGCCTTGCCATTTGAGTTTGGATGTTGGGGTGAGGCTGTCTTCGACTACTTTCGGCTGCTGCTGTTAGGGGTTGCCACAGCGGATCATCCATTTCCATTTCTTCCTGTCCTCTGCATCTTCCTCTGTCACACCAGCCACCTGCATGTCCTCCCTCACCACATCCATAAACCTCCTTTTTGGCCTTCCTCTTTTCCTTTTCCCTGACAGCTCCATATTCAGCATATGAATATTAACCATTCAATTTTTGATGTCAGGGTGAGGATGTGACATGGGTAAAACCCCAGCTCACTGCAAACCTCCTGAATTGCTCACAAGCAAAACGTGAGCTGTTACCAGTGATCACTCTGTCTGGCTGTCCATAACGCACAAACTGGGCTTTGCAGCGCGTGATGAACATGTTGGCTGATTGATCTGGCAGCTGGTCGATATCCCAGTAATCTGAGTAATGGTCTACAAGGATGAGAATGTATTTGCCATCATATGAGTAGATATCCTTGCTCACTGTTTGCTATGGACGTGCTGGTATCTCATGTGACATCATAGATTCCTTCTGCTGGGAATAACGATGTACCTCTTTACAGCACCCAATTTTGCACATTCAACTCATCCCTAATGGGCCAGTACTCCCACACTGCCAATTGGTTGTCGTCCTTGAAGTCAGGCCTCTCACCAAGGATCACTGATTTCAGCTCTTGAAGTACATCATCCGTTTCTGTGTGCTATGCTATTTGGCGGAATCTGAAGGCAATAACATCCAGGTGCTGTGGTTGGTTTAGCTGTGAGTACTCTTTCTGAGTTCTGTCCATGGTACACACTGCATGTCACACGTATGGGGTATCCAATCCATAGCACGGCGGTGTAGCCCTGCTTAAAATGTCGCTGACATACATGTCAGGCCCAGGCTTGTACACAACATCGAGGTTGTAACATTGCAGCTGCATCAACTTGCCCTGAAGATGTTTCGGTGCGCTCAAGAGGGGCTTTTTGAAGATGGTGATCCATGGTTTGTGGTCCGTTTCTGCAGTGACTGTTTCTCTGCCATATAAGTATTGGTGGAATCTGTGGCAGGCAAAAACTATGCTCAAGCGCTCTTTCTCTATTTGAGCATAGCTTTGCTATGTCTGTGTCAGCGCTCTCGAGGGCAAAGGCCACAGGCTGCCCCCCTTGCAACAAGCAGCACCCAAGTCCAGCCATGCTAGCATCATTCTGGATCGTAACAGGCTTTATGATGTCATAGTACTTGAGAACAGGAGTGCTAGAGACCATCCGCTTTAATTCACGCACTGCATCCTCATGCTTGGGCAATCAGTGCCATTCAGTGTCTTTATCCAGGAACCTGTGGAGTTGCTCACAGCTTAGAGTTTGAACTGTAGCTTGTGCTCACTCAGTCTGAGCTTCATGGCCCTGCATCGCTCTATGAGAGCACGCAAGTTGTTGTCATGGTCCAGTTCCGCTTCTGTGTCCGTGTCACCACAACTGACCACCAGGATGTCATCAGCTATTGGTTCAATGCCAGCCAGGGCTGATAGCAGTTCGTGTGGCTTGTGTTGGTAGATCTCTGGTGCTACTGAGACTCCAAACAGGAGTTTGAGCCGTCTCATTCGGCCCCATGGTGTCTAGAATGTTGTCAGACGGCTACTTTTGTCGTCAAGCTTGCACTGTAGAAAGGCATCGCGGGCATTCACCAGTGTGAATAAGCGAGCCTTGGGCAGCTTGTGCAACACATCTTCCAGTGTTGGCATGTGGTAGTGAGACCTCAGCAGTGCTCGATTTAGGGATTTTGGGCCAATGCAGAGTCTTATTTTTTCTGGTTTTGCAACAATTGCCATATTACTTATCCATGCAGTAGGCTCAGTTACCAGTGTGATGTTGCCAACTCTGATGTGTTTGTCTAGTTCTTCCTTGACTCTTGCCCTCAAAGCTACAGGAACATCTCGAGGTGGACATTGTACTAGAGTTACGTTAGGGTCCAGCTCAAAGTGTGTTTCACCCAGGACTGATCCAATTGGGTAATTAAAGACATCATTGTAGTCTTTTAACAGCTGTTCTTTTGTAAGGGGTGCACCATGACTTGCTTCTACTTTATTCAGCTCATCTGGGATTGTGAAGCTCATGAGGCCCAGACATTTGCATGTGGCCCTGGAGAGGAGAGGTTCTTGCTTGGTTTCATCTATCTCAAAGACGAGGTTGTGCTTTTCTCCTCGAATGACACATTCTGTGTGGAATCTCCCCTGCGATGGCATAATTTCCCCGGAATACAGTTTCAGCTTGGTTGTGCTCAGGTGTAACGCTGTTCCGGGTGACAGCTTCTCTTTGAGCTTGCTGCTCATAACATTGCAAGTGGTGCCTGTATAGTATATCTGACATGCCTGCCTTTTCTTATTCAGACGCAGGTGCACAAACCATTTGAGGTCCTGGGATTTCATGGTGCTAATGCATTCAGTGGCAAGGAAGAGTCTATCATCAGTATTTGAGTCCCCTTCCCCTTGCTCAACATCTTCAAACACATTCACTTTTTTATTTTGTCGGACTTGCTACTAGCCTTACATACTTTGGCAAAGTGATTTGAATTGATTTGGTAAGACATGCTTACATAGGCTGGGCATTGTTCTCTGCCCTGCTTGTGACATTTCCATAATATTTACATGTCCAATGTGAGTCTCTCCCCACAATTTTTCCTTGAGTTTTATGTCTCTCGTTTTAGTTGTCCACGGCATTCACACTGTCTGTGTGCACTTGTGGGCCCTCCATAATTTCCATGCGTTTCTCTGTCAGTTCCGCAAGCCGACAGGTTTTAACTGCTATAGTTAGCGTCGGGTCTCGTTCGTGCAGCAAGCACATCCTGGTGTCCTCACTTGCAACACCTAGCATGATCCTGTCTCGAATCAGTTCATCCTTGACACTGCTCTTTCCCTTAGCCTCATTAGACAACTGTCTGTTGGTTCATCCGTTTCTTGTTTGTAACACCTGAACACGTACCTGTCGTAGATTAAATTTTTCGCCGGCTCGAAGTAATCCCCCAAAGCATCCAAGATAGCAGTTGGGTCTTTCTTTTCATCCTTGGTCAACGTGAGAGCCATCCATCCATCCATCCATCCATCCATCTATCCATCCATCCATCCATCCATTATCCAAACCGCTTATACTGCTCTCAGGGTCCAGGGGATGCTGGATCCTATCCCAGCAGTCTTTGGGCGGCAGGCGGGGAGACACCCTTGATGCGAGATTGTGCATGTAAATATGGCGGCACTTGTTACCCATTAGTCGTCTCAGCGAGGCTGCCTGCACTTCATTCGGCTTCTCATGTAGACCCGTTGCTAGCAAAAAAATTCTCGAACTCTGCTCGAAAAACTTCCCAATTCTTTGCTGAATCCCCGGACATTTGCATGCTCTCAGGTGTCGGAATGCTATTACTCGCCATGGTGTGGATTCATTAGCTGATTTGGTAGCCAAACCGCTTCTGACACCATGTTTCAGCTCAGTTTTTTATTTGAATCCCAGAACTCCCCACATACTGGATCATCATCTTATCGGCGAGGATTCCTCTCCCCATATGATGCTGATGTGAGTTTGATGTAATTGAACAGAGACATTATTTCCTTGGTTCTGTTTTTGATAGAGGAGCCCTGGAAGTTACAGAACTGCTGTCACATTATGCTGGGATGGGTTTTACCCATTTTCTTTACTATTTCCCCTCTGTTCATCTCTGTGGTTGGGAATGTGATTTATTTAAAAGAGCTGTGTGTTTCATTTACTAAAAGGTTTTGCTTTCTTTCTGGCTCTTGTTTCTCTTCTCTCTCTCTTTTTTTTGTGGTGGGGAGAGGGAAAGTGAGTGAAGTCCCACTTCCTGCTCCACACTACTGACACACAGCCAAACAATGAGACTGGCTTAGTCATGGTTGAATGGGCTCTACGGTATGACAAAAGAGGTGCTTGGTCATATAGGCATACATCTTGAGAGGTTTTAGTGGCGCTCTACCACTTAATCCAGTTCAGGATTGTGTGTAAAGCAGGAGGCTATCCAGGACAGGCTGTCACTCACCATCACACACACACACACACACACTCGTTTCCTCGTTTCACTATCCTTATGAGGACCCCTCATTGACTACATTAATTTCCTAGCCCTTAACCCTAACCTTAACCACACAAACTACCTGCCTAACCCTAACCCTTACCCTAACGTTAACCTAACCCCAATTCTAACCTTAACCCTAAAACCAAGTCCTATCCTAAAATAGACCCTTTTCCTTGTGAGGACCTCTAAAAGGGCCACACAAGGTAGGTGGTTTCTGGTTTTGCTATCCTAATGAGGACATTTGGTCCACACTAGGGTAGTTAAACATGTACACACACACACACACACACACACACACACACACGCCCATTCTCTCCTCTCCTATGGGGAATTTACATTCTCCATTTCAAGTTATCCATACGTATGTCAAGAACCCTTGAGCCAGGCATTTTGAGACAACTTTTCTCACTACTGTCTTGATATGTCCTCATCGTCAACCACACACTATGCATAGAACTGATTGCTGGCCTTTAAGCATATGAACCAGCTTTTACACTCCACTTTAAACTATTAAGCTGATCAGTCCTCTAAAAGTTACAAAGAAAAAAAAGCAAGTATTAAAAAGATAGTACACCTAGAAACATTGAACAATTTGTTAGTGATTACTATATATATATATATATATATATATATATATATACACACACACACACACACACACACACACACATACGCACATATCAGAATACATTATTTAACCCCGAGGGGAAACTGAGTTCTATTACAGACACTCACACTCTAATAACTAAAAACTAACAAGATACAAGAAAAGAAAATAGAAACAAACAAATAGAAATAAAAGATAAATAAGAAATATAAATAAGAACTAAATATATCAACAAGCATGGTGCACATAACACCCTATCTATACTGCACTACCGCAGCACACAACAAGCAGCACAAACAAAACTCGACAGGGCCAATCCAGTGACCATTAAGTCAGAGTGTCTGACAGCCTGAGTCTGAGGGAGGAGTTGTAAAGTTTGATGGCCACAAGCAGGAATGACCTCCTGTGGTGCTCTGTGGTGCCTTTCGACAGAATGAGTCTATTATTAAAAGTACTCCTGTGCCCAACCAGCATGTCATGGAGGGGGTGGGAGGCATTGTCCATGATGGCATGTAATTTCAACAGTGTCCTTCTCAGAAACCACCGCCAAAGAATCCAGTTCCACCCCCACAACGTCACTGACCTTGTGGATCAGTTTATTGAGCCTGTTTGCATCTGTTACCCTCAACCTGCTGCCCCAACACACAACAGCAAACAGGAGAGCACTGGCCACCACAGACTCATACCACATCCTGAACATTGTCTGGCAGATGTTGAAGGACCTCAGCCTCCTCAAAAAGTAGAGACGGCTCTGTCCCTTCTTGTAGATGGCATCAGTGTTCTTAGCCCAGTCCAGTTTATTGTCTATATACACCCCCAAGTACTTATAGTATTCCAGTGTCCACACTGACCCCCTGAATGGTGCAGGGCTCACTGTTATCACTGTCCCTCCTCAGGTGAACAACCAGCTCCTTTGTCTTAGTCACGTTGAGCTGCAGATTGTTCTGCTCACACCACGTGACAAAGTTTCCCACCACAGCCCTGTACTCGGCCTCCTCGCCATTACTGACATATCCGACTACAGCAGAGTCATCAGAGAACTTCTGAAGATGGCAGGACTTGTCTGGTAATTGAAGTCCGTGGTGCACAGGGTGAAAAGGAAGGTAGACAGGACTGTCCTCTCAGAGCCCCAGTGTTACTGACCACTCTGTCTGACACACAGTGTTGCAAGCGCACATACTGTGGTCTACCAGTAAGGTAGTCAACAATCCAGGACACAAGGGGGGCATCTACCTGCATTGCTGCCAGCTTCTCACCCAGTAGAGCTGGCCGGATGGTGTTGAAGGCACTGGAAAAGTCAAAGAACATGACTCTCACATTGCTTGCTGGCTTATCCAGGTGGATGTAGGCACGGTTAAGCAGGAAAATGATGGCATCCTCAACTCCCAGTCGGGGTTGGTAGGCGAACTGGAGGAGGTCTAAGTGTGGCTTGACCATGGTCCGAAGCTGCTTCAGGATGAGTCTTTCCAGAATCTTCATGATGTGGGAAGTCAATGCTACCGGTCTGTAGTCCTTGGAGTCCCTGGGATGCGACGTTTTAGGCACAGGAACGAGGTAGGATGTCTTCCACAGCACAACGACCCTTTAAAGTCTAAGGCTCATGTTGAGGACATGGTGAAGCGCTCCACATAACTGAGGGGCACAAGCTTTGAGCACCCTGGGGCTAACACCATCCGGGCCTGCCGCCTTGCTTGTGTGACATCTCATCAACTGTCTTCTGACATGATCAACCATGAAGCACACCAGGTAGGGGGGGAGGGGGGTTCGTCAGGTTGGAGAGGGCCATTAGTCCAGGAACCCAGGGAGGGGGGGGGTAGGGCCCCCACTGGAGGCTGGGGGGGGGAGGAGGGGGAGGGAGGGGCAGTGAAGTTGACGGTTGGTGAGAGCAGGCAACAGATGAGCCCGGGGGGGGGGGGTAATTGTGTAAAATCTGTTAATAAAAAAACACATTAATTTCATGGGCCCTGACCAAGCTGCCCTCCACTGCTCTGCTGCCAGTCGGCCTGAAACTGGTGATGGTCTTCATACCACTCCAGACCTCTCTCATGTTGTTCTGTTGGAGTTTTTGCTCCAACTTCCTCCTGTAGTTGTCTTTAGCCTCTCTGAGTCTCACTTTAAGGTCCCGTTGTATTTTTCTCAAGTCCTCCTTATTGCCAGCTCTAAAGGCCCTCTTCTTTTCATTCAGGTTGGCTTGGATGTCCATCTTTACCCATGGCTTCTTATTTGAATAACAATCGACAGTCTTTTCAGGGACAACGCAATTTACACAGAAGTTTATATATAGTTGGTGACGCACCATGTGATTATGTATATAACTCTGTTAAAAGAAACACTCAACGATCGATGCAGTTGCCCACTGGGAACTGGGGTTCGCGCCCTGGTCTCGTCAGATCCGACTATGGCCAGACTCATTGAAGCAGCAATAATGGCCAACGCTGTCTACAGGAGGGGGGCGGAGTCGGCTTGTGTTCGTCACATGAATGTGTCTGTGTGTGTGTGTGTCGGAAAAAGCAGTGGTTCGGCCTGGAGTCGCCTTGTCATGAAAGTGGCGAGGTGTCTCCTTCGAGACTGCCGGCCGGAGAGATGCAGTTGGCGAACGCATGCAGTACAAGGGTGGGTGTTTGAATTAAAATAGGGATCGATTGGCCACTAAATTGGGAGAAAAAGGGAAAAATAAGAAAAAATATAAAAAATCAACAAAAAAAACAAACACTCAACGATAGGGAAAGTGCTCAACAAATAAGAAGCAAATAATCCAGTGAGTCAAGTAAATTATTGCTTATGGCATGAAACAGGCTTTTCCTGTCTCAAAGAATTTAGATAGATAGATAGATAGATAGATAGATAGATAGATAGATAGATAGATAGATAGATAGATAGATAGATAGATAGATAGATAGATAGATAGATAGATAGATAGATTATTTTATTAGCCACATGACCAAGGCCAGTGGAATTTTTTTTGGTACACTTTACTCTGTGCAGCACAATACATACATGGACAACAACAGGCACTCCACATATTACCATGAACAATACAGTTACACAATAACAGAAATAAACATTTCAGGCATAACAGGTGGATGCTGGTATTTATGCCAATGTGTGTGAGGAGGGGACTATATGAAGGAATTCATAGTCCTTATGGTTAGGGGGGGAAAAACTTGTTTGCAAAGAGTTTAGTCTTACTTGACAGTGACCTGTAACGCCTCCCTGCGGGAAGGAGCTGTAAGAGGTGATGAGCAGGATGTGAGGGATCGGAGATGATCTTCTTTGCTCGCTTTAGTTAGTATGTAGAGATTCAACTGAGGGGAGTGGGTTGCCTATGATATTGGATGCCTTGTTGATGATCTGCTGCAGTTTTTTCCGTGTTTGACTGTCTGTGCCGCCATACCATACTGTAATAGAAGATGTTATGATGAACTCAATAATGGCTGAGTAAAACAGAACGAGCAGTTGATGCTAGATCCAGTATTTTCTAAGCTGACTAAGAAAGTAAAGTCGTTGTTGAGCTTTTGCAATGATATGTTCATTGTTAATTTTCCATTTCAGGTTATTGCTGATGTATGTTCCAAGGAATTTAAAAGAGTCGGTGGTGGTGATGGGGTCTCCGTTCATTTGTATGGGTGTATTAGGATTTGGCATGCATCAGAAGATTGAGTTATTGGGTTTTGGCTGTATTAAGCAGAAGATTGTTGTTTGCACACCAAGTGACAGCTTGGTCTACTTCAGTGCAGTACTGGGTTTCATGATTGTTGGAGATGAGGCCTACAATGGTTGTGTTGTGTGCGTATTTTATTATTTTCACAGAGGTATCTGTAGATGTAAAGTGGGTGGTGTAAAGTGAGAAGAGCCAGGGGGAGAGAACACAATCCTGAGGAGCACCTGTCCTGAGGGTAAGAGGGTGTGAAGTTAGGTTATCAACCTTCACCCTCTGTTGCCTGTTCCACATGAATATATGGGTGTGATCCTGGACGACCAACTGTCGTTTGCTGAAAACATTGCATCGGTTGCTCGCTCCTGCAGATTTCTCCTCTATAACATCAGGAGGATTCGCCCATTCCTCACCGACGAGACAGCACAGGTGCTCATCCAGGCTCTGGTCATCTCCCGACTGGACTACGGCAACTCCCTCCTTGCTGGCACCCTGGTGTCAGCCATCAGACCTCTGGAGCTTGTTCAGAAAGCTGCAGCTCATCTGGTGTTCAACCACCCTAAGTTCTCCCACACAACTCACCTTCTCATGTCCCTACAGTGGCTCCCAGTAGCTGCTCGCATCCAGTTGAAGACTCTGGTGCTAGCCTACAGGGCAGTGAAAGGAACAGCTCCTTCCTATCTCCAGGCCATGGTCAAGCCCTACACCCCCGCCCGACCACTTCGCTCTGCTGCCTCGGGATGCCTGGTTGCCCCATCGCTCAGAGGCCCTTGCTGCTGATCGAAAATATGGACACAGCTCTCACTTTGGATATACAAGGACTGCCCCGTTACCCCATACTCCTGCAATACCCCCCACAGAGTACCCCAGGGTACACGCTCTTAAGCCTTCTCCAAGTCGACAATACACATGTAGACTGGCTGGTCAAACTCCCATGCCTCCCTCAGCACTTCCGTGAGGGTAAAGAGTTGGTCCATTGTTCCTCGGCCAGGACGAAATCCGCATTCTTCATCCTGGATCCGAGGTTCGACAATCGGTCGGAGCCTCCTTTCCAGCATCCTAGAGTAGACTTTCCCAGGGAGGCTGAGCAATGTGATGCCCCGGTAATTGGAGCACACCCTCCGATGTGCTTTTCTGGAGTTAGCCAAGGTGACAGGCACCGGGCGGGGGAGGGGATACTCACAAGTCCCTGCTTGAGTGCCGCCGTGTTGGAGTTCTCCCCGGGGAATGAGAGGGTCGCCTCTATATAACTGCGAGTCACTGGGGCTCTGACTGTTGTGTAATGAATCATGTGTGTGTGTGTGTGTGTGTGTGTGTGTGTGTGTGTGTGTGTGTGTGTGTGTGTGTGTGTGTATATATATATATATATATATATATATATACCTACTACAACACTTTACTCAGTATGAAGTACTTATTCATTTGATTTATTAGAAATATTGTTATAGTAATATATAGTAGTATTTCTTAATTACTTTGCGGACATCTAAACAAGCATCCCCCTATTTATACATCATTCTATAAAGATACAAAAAGTAACAGGTAATGAGAGAAATACAAAAATGACATATCTACAAAGACATATTCATCTTTATATGTCATTATGCTAATGTATACACAATTCAAAGAATCAGGACAAAGCATTCAAAGCATCTCCATAAAATGTTGCATTTTGGGTAAGGTATTGATATTCATATACCGTGGTCAATTTGTGAAAAATTAATTCAAGGAGGATTTTCGGGTCTGTTGGGGACCACCATCCAGTTGGTGGGCTTCAAAAAACTTCAATCACTTTTTCTTTCTTTCTTTCGTTTTTTTTTTGTTTTTTTGCAGCCATATGCCTACATATTCCTAACCATGCCATATTTTGTGGTGTATTTAAGTGTGTAGTGTATTTAAGTGTGTAGTGTATTTAATGATAGTTCACAACAACAAAAAAAACGTGTGGTGTTAGTGTTTAGTTTTGTGATTACACTCTCCTTTTATTTATAGCTTTGCGCAATGGCAGTATCGTTGCCCGTTTTATCCAAGGCGTGATTATTGCTAGGTTGAAAACTTTGCCCCTTTTATATATAGCACAGCATAATCATTTGAGTAATTCTATACTCGACTGTTTTAAGAATTCATATTACTACAGTATTCATTCACTACAATAGCCACAGAACATTAAATGCATACACCTCAAGTCATAGAATCACCTGCTGCATGTCAAGTTGGAGTGATTTATAATAAATGTATCTATACGCACTAATGGTCCTTGATTAAGATATATCACATAGTGTCAGCAATCCAAAGGAAATGGAAAGAAGTGATGACAGTTTGCCATTTCTCCATTTGTTCAACAAGGAGAGTGGCTTGCCCTTGCACCCACCCTCAAATGACAAATCTTCATATTGGTCAGTCCCACTGTTGTCAGTATGGATAAGGTTTTGGCCCAGCCTGGTAGAATCTTATTTTATCGTGCTGTGAAAGTCAAAGGCCTCTGTCTCCCCATGCGAGTACATCCAGTATGTCCACGTACCCATTTCATCTGTCCTTAAAATTATGTTTACAGTCCTCCAAGGAGAATGTGTTGTCATGGTAATCCACATCCCATATGTGAAAAAGAGGCAAAGGGGAGAAACCACTCAGGTTGTATAGGACAACTGTAATAAAGTAAAAACTTTTTAGCAAGTTTGTATAGCTTACTGCTACTTACTCATATTTTGAAAAAGGAGAAAACATGGATGTAGATGAAGATCCCATGTGTGTCAGCTACACAATATGAGATGCCAGTGCCTTGGATGCTATTATATGACATCACAAATTAAGGATTTGGGGAGGGGTTGATCGGAGATAACACAGATATCTCCCTTAAGGTGGCTGTGTGATGGGATCTCGTTTGTTGTTGAATATATCATCAGGGCAATCAGTTTTACCATCCTAGGTAAATAGGTTTTCAGCTCAAAAAATGTGATTCGAAGTTTGTTACATTTATTTTAAACGTAGAATGATGTTTAAAAGTAGTTATTGTATTAGCAATATTGCTGTTATGTGTAAATTCCTGCTTCAAAGTTCATAAGAGTGCTACCACAAGATGTAATTTGACTCTCAGAATAGAATCGGTAGACAACTTAACACTGTGTTATTTGGGGAGATTTAGATGTGTTAGGGAATTTTGTTAGGCTTGGTCAATCTGTTAGTTTAAGAATGGATTATGAATGTAAAGAAATGGATCAATGCAGGAGAGTACCGGCATTATCAAGTCGTTAGATTAGTTCTCATGTACAGGAGAAGTTCTGGGAACCAGCAGTCTGCAAGATTTTTTTTTCTTTATCTGTGACAACAAAGCAAGTTTTAATTTCATTGGTCGAGTAATATGGTGTCCACTGGTAAATTTCTTTGGCCTAAATCCCACGCTGTGCTGTCAAAAGTTCAAGAACAGTCAACTGTGGTTGAGAAAGTGTGTGTGGGGACGTGCATATGAGCATGATTGCTACCTGCTTCCAGGCGCGGCCCGTTCATATAGGCCGGTGCGGCAGCGCCCCACTAAAAAAGATAAATAAAAAAATCCACCAAAAGCATAGTTTCTCCTCGTAAACAAATGTTTCCCGCGTTAATACTGTAGCGAATTCGGGGGACAACGCAACCACAGGAACTGCCGCGGCCGGGAAGCGAACCCGTATCGCCCGCACCGCAGGAGACATCGCTAACCGCTCGATTAAAGGGTCAGACCCGCGAGCCAGCGGCGTCTTCTTAACCATGCATGTTACAATACATCATAATTTACATTGCAGTAAATAGGACACAGTTTTTGTGGAATGAGTGAATGTTATGTTCCCCGTTAAAGGTCCAGGGGATGATGAGGAGAAGTAACAAAGAAAATAAAAGTGTCCCGGAGAAATAAGAAAGGTGGGAAGGGGAACCAGGTGTAAAAACAAACAGATTTATTAATAAAAATTAACCTTAAATCAAAATATAGAATAAAAAAAGGCAACTGAAGATGCTGGCTCTTAACTAACCAGGCTTAGCTAACAAAACAAACTCCGATTAAACCAAAAAAGAAACAAACAAGAACAAGTTTCACGCTCCATCTCAAGGAGGAATGGGTATCGACACAAGAGCTCGCTCTCTGGTTGACAACAACGGCCCCACTGTCCGTCTCCTTCTCACTCTAGCTGCCAACAATGGCTCACTGGTCCTGTTGGGTGTCGCTCTCCAAGGTATATACCCAGCTGATTAGCCATTTGGGTCACCTGGGCTCAGTCAGTAGTTCCACAGGAGGCGGAGCATTACCCGGAGAGGGAAAATTACAGACACACGGCACTAGGGCCGTAACACCCCCTCCCATAAAAACAAACCCTAGGTTTGTATACAAGACGGTAATTCTACACAACACACGGAATTGGGGCCGTGACAGTGGATCAAACTAGTCAACAACTTTTGATCTATGAAAGTTAAACTCGGCATTTCAGTGAGTCGGTCTCAATTTAGTGTTTTGCGCAATATTGGAGCAGGAGACCTCAGCGCCCCGCTTTCACTGGCAGATTTATCATAACGCCCTGTGGTCAAAGATGGGAACTGCAATAAGCGCCGGTGGAGGCTCATTGGGGCAGAAATGAGTCCGCCCTACTCCCGTACTCTGCAGCCCTCTGCCGTTTTCTTGAGTTAGTCCGCGCGGTCAGACTACTGCAGAAATGGTGACCAGCATTTTTGCACCAGCTGTGTCTAACAGTGTAGAGTTTATTAAAAGAAAAAAAAACGATTTGAACGACTACAATTACAATAGAAGTTAGTAATTAAGCAGCTTGGCCCTGATAGACCAGAGATTAACATTACTCAGCGAACAAAGGACGAAGGGTAAACCTACAACAGGACATTTTCGTGAACATGGTATGAAAAGAAAACATGGCTATGTGGTCGCTCAACACGGAATACAGTATTCTGTTTCCCGCGCCCATTGTCCCGGTCATCGGTAGCAGGGTCAGGACAAGGGGGATATATGGACTAACGCAGGACTGAGTGATTTGAAGCACTTTTCAGAACGGGATAAGAAACACGAGTCAAGCAAAGCACATTTATATCGTGCTATGGAACTAGCCATGTTTGACCAAGCTAACAGCAGCACAGCCTGACGACAGCTACCATGTGAGTGTGCGGAATCACAGTAGGCTAAGGAGGTGGACAAAACCTGGATTATTCTGTCAAAGCTTGTTGACTGCATAACATTGTGTGGAGCATTGGAGCTAGGCCCTTAGAGGACACGACGAGACCGAATCATCCGATAACCCTGGCGTCTTCCGTGGCCTTGTGGATTTAGTTTAGTCGTTGGATACTGCAACGCAGGAGCGTCTAGAAAAGGCAACGGTTTCAAAGGTACGTCCAAAAGTATCTAGAACGAGCTACTCGATTGCATGCTAGACGTAATGCAACTGTCATGCCCTCATAATTATGAAAAGTAGGAGTAAGCTATTTTTAGACATTGCTTTAGTTTATCGTGGGTGGTGTAATGTCCGTAGACGCCTTGTCTTACTGACATAAGAATAATTCAAGAACGAGCCGACTTCGTAGGTTCTTAACTGTGTAGCTTTTACTAGCGTTCATCCGACATACAACCTTCATAACATGCGCTTCTAACTTCCTGTATACGTCACACGCACTGCACGTACACCCGTGATTAGGTCAAGTTAAACACGTGACCTTTCATTCATTACATCTCCCCCTCTAAGATTATTTTCTAAACATTTCTCTGAACATTTACTGCCAACAATTTTACCCTGTATATCACCCCCCTTTTCACAAAAAAATAAAAAAATCTCCCACAGTACACAAGTCCATACGCCTCACAAATCCTGCCGGATTGCAGGCTTGCTCACCCTGCCAGAGCGAGTAACATATGGTGTGGAAGTTGGCATTTCTGCTGCTCGGGACTCATCCGTGTTTCCACTCTCCCCTGGAGTGACATGGTCAGGATCCCTGCTGACAAAGGTGAGTGTTTTAGGTGTGGCCAACAGGTGGCGCCTGTTCCTTCTGTAATGTTCACCTTGAGCTGTCTCCACTATGTAGGATCTGGGAGTGGAGCACTGACTGTGAACAACTGCTGGCATTGTCCATGTTTTCTGTCCATCAAGTTTGGTGAGTACTGCGTCACCCGAGTTCAGTGGGCACAGTGTCCGCACGCCGTTCCTGCGGTTGTAGTAGAAAGCCTGCCTCGATTTGGCTGCGGCGTCAGCGGTTTTGATCAGTTCCTCTTTAGGCCAGGCCGGTTTCAGGTTATGCTGCAATGTGGGTAAGGTGGTTCTGAGTCTCCTACCCATGAGCAATTCCGCTGGACTGGCTCCAGTGGAAGAAGAGGGTGTAGCTCTGTATGTCAACAGGGCGAGGAGAGGGTCTTCCTGCCTTAATATGCTTTTGGCTATCTGAACAGCCCTCTCTGCCTGTCCATTACTCTGGGGGTAGTGTGGGCTTGAAGTCACATGGATGAAATCATAATCCTCACTGAACCTCCTCATCTCTTCTGAAACTAGCTGTGGCCCATTATCACTAACTACAATTTCAGGGATACCAAAACGTGCAAATGTAGCCTTCAGCCTAGCTACAACCTGACTGCTAGTAGTTGTTGGTAGATTTAGAATCTCCAAAAACCTGGAATAATAGTCAGACACTATCAAGTAGTTTTGCTTTTTGTACTCACACAGGTCTATGCCAACTTTCTGCCATGGTCTGGATGGGAGCTCACTTGACATTAAAGGCTCTTTTCTCTGTGTGTTCTTGTGTTCTCTGCAGAATTGACATTGCTGTATCTTTGTTGTAATGTGCTCTGTCATTTTGGGCCACCACACTGACTGGCTAGCTCTCTCTCTGCACTTAACTATCCCCTGGTGCCCGTCGTGTATTCTGTCTAAGATCACCTCCCTCATCTCTGTGGGAATGACGATACGACTGCCTCTGATGACTAAACCATCTACCTCAGATAACTCCCCTCTCACCTGATAAAAGTCTCTGACTGTCTCCGGCACTTTATCGACATACTCAGGCCAGCCGTGTCTGATGAAGCCCAACACTGTCTGGAGCTGCAGATCCCCATCCGTGCTCTGTTTTATCTCCTGCATCCTTTGAGGTGTGGCAGGCACCTGGCACACAATGGCATCAATGTGCGCTGCAACATCATCATGAGAAGCACCATCTCCGTAGCGCTGCTCTGGGCCTCTGGAGAGTGCATCAGCCACAGCTAAAGTTTTGCCTGGTGCGTATTCAGCCACTGCATTGAAACGCATCAGCCTCATTAACAGTCTCTGGCACCTAATGGGCACATTATCCAAGTCTTTGCTGTTCATGAGAGGCACTAGTGGTTTATGATCGGTGACAAGTCTGAAATTGTCAAGCCCAAACAAGTACTTCTCGAACCTTTCACATGCCCAGACGCTGGCTAAGCACTCTTTCTCGATCTGTGCGTACCTTGTCTCTGCGTCACTCAGCCGTCGGGAGCAGTAGGCCACGGGCTTCCAGTGTTCCCCGTGCTGCTGGAGCAGAACGCCCCCCAGCCCGTAGCTGCTGGCATCTGCTGACACCACCGTAGCCTTAGTGATGTCATAAAAGGTGAGTACCGGGGCGGTGGCGAGTGCTGCTTTAAGGTCTTGGAATGCTGTGTTCTGTGCAGGTCCCCACAGCCACTCTGTCGTTGCTTTAAGCAGTCCATAAAGCGGCTGACCTACAGTGGACAGCTCTGGGACGTATTTTGCCAAATAGTTCACCATCCCGAGGAACCTCTTGAGTTCCGTCACGTTCTGGGGCTGAGGAAAGTTCTCTATTCCGGCCACTTTGTCCGGGTCAGGTCTGATGCCTGCCTCGTTGATGATATGACCAAGGAAGCGGACTTGTTTCTGTTTGAACTTGCATTTCGCTTGGTTCAGTTTGAGACCTGCTGTTTCAATGACCCCCAGCGCCTCTGCTAGGCGCCGGTCATGGATTTCCTCAGTCTCTCCATGTATAAGGATGTCATCCATGTACACCTCTGTGCCCTCTAGCCCGGTCAGAGTTTCCGCCATCTTTCTCTGGAAAATCTCTGGAGCACTCGTTATACCAAATGGAAGGCGGCAGAAAGCATACCTCCCAAATGGGGTGATGAAAGTGGTGAGCCCCCTGCTGTCTTCATGCAAGGGGATCTGGTAAAACCCACTTGCTGCATCCAACGTTGTGAAGAACTTTGACCCTGCGAGCCTTGGCATTATTTCCTCCATAGTGGGCAGCACGTATTTCTCACGTTTCACCGCTCGATTCAGCCTCCTGAGGTCAGCGCAGCAGCGAACCTCTTTCTTGTTCGGTTTCAGCACCGGCACCATAGCGGCGCACCATTCTGTGGGCTGAGTCACTTTTTCAATAATGCCCTCATTTTCCATGCGCTGCAGTTCTTTCTTAACCAGTGGTACAAGTGGCAGCGGTATCCGTCTGGCTGTATGCACCGCGTATGGCTGGGCACCCTCCACCAGAGCTATCTTCACTGGGTCTGTTTTCAGCAGTCCACTTGAACCGAAAACTCCACTGACCTCATTCATCCGCTTCACTAGACCCATCTCCACTGCCTCTAGACGACTCAGCAGACAGCTGCCTCTCCCCTTGATCACATACACTGGAAAGGAGTATTGTTTCTCCTTGTAGTTGGTTGTGGCTTGAAACTGTCCTATGCAGCTGATGTTTCCACCTGGGCTTATGAAGCATGTGTCAGGAGGTCCCAGTTTTATGTTTGGCTTCAGCTTTTTAAATGTCCCTTGGTTGATAACAGTAGCGTCAGCCCCCGTGTCAATTTTAAAGGTTATTGGTACATCACTTATTGTTAAACTAACAGTCCAATCTTCCTGACTGCTCTCTTTGCCAACTTCTCCCAGAAAGTACAGCTGTTTAACCTCTTCAGTGACTTCTCTCACCGCTTTAGAGTGACATACACGCTCCCAATGTCCCTTTTTATGACACTTGTTGCACTTACTGTTCGTTGCAGGACACTTCCGCTCATCGGTGTGCTGCGTCTTGCCGCACCTCCCGCATTCATCTACTTTGTTGGTTGCCGGACTGCCGCCACCATGACGCTGTCCGCCCTTTTTGTTTTGGCGTTCGTCCCGCCATCGGACAACATTGACGTTAGCCAGCAGGGCCTCTGGTTGGTTAGCTTGGAGGCTGAGCTGCTTTGTTATTGCCTCCGCCTGGCGCACTTGTTCAATGACTTTCACCAGAGTAAGGTCCGCTGTGAGCTGGAACTGACGGGAGAGCACCTTATCTTTTATGCCCACTACCAGACGATCTCTGATATGTTCATCCCTCTTGTCCCCAAACTCACAGTGTTCAGACAGCTCATACAATGTCCGGATGTACATCTCCGCTGTCTCTCCTGGCTGCTGGCTACGTTGATAGAAGCACGCCCTCTCATGTATGATGTTACGGCGGGTAATAAAGTAGCCGTCGAACTTTTTCAGTACGATATCATAGTCCACTTTATCACCCTCCGCCGCGAAGTCAAACGAGCTGAATATCTTTTCAGCCTCGCTGCCCATTGCATAAATCAGCGAACTCACTTGAATTTCCCCGTCGTCTTTATCCAGCTTTGTCGCGAGCCTGAAGCGCGAAAACCGTTGTCTCCACTCCGGCCATTCAACGGGGCAGTCAAACTTGAATTCACTCGGCGGATTAAACTTCGGCATGACCGCTCGTTTTCAGATACACAGACTATTCTGACACCATGTAATGTCCGTAGACGCCTTGGCTTACTGACATAAGAATAATTCAAGAACGAGCCGACTTCGTAGGTTCTTAACTGTGTAGCTTTTACTAGCGTTCATCCGACATACAACCTTCATAACATGCGCTTCTAACTTCCTGTATACGTCACACGCACTGCACGTACACCCGTGATTAGGTCAAGTTAAACACGTGACCTTTCATTCATTACAGGTGGGGTTTTTTCTTCTGTCGCTTATACTCGGGTTAAAGGATAGACTTGTTCGCGTTTCGAATGTGTTGCGGCTGCCGCGTTATGTGCACTGCTGGCTGGTATGTTTACAGGTATTCTCGAATATAGTAATTATTATACTGTAGAGGAGATCAAGCAGGAGTCGTGACAACTTTCTCTTTCGGCTACACAACGTGCACCATTTATTCCTTCCACCATTACAACAACAACAACAAAAACCCGCGCAGCGGAAGTGTGTCACTGTAAACCCGAACCGAGGAAACAGCAGCTGTAAACTAACGTTCCTACTAGCTCAATAAGGGGCATTATGTAGCCCCATAACCACTACACACGTCCCCCCAGAATTCGCCTTAATACGAAAAGTCAGTGTGGCGAGGGGGGCGGATCTCTCTGCCCCAACGGCTCCGCTGAACAGGAGCTGGGGGCTGGTTAACCGCAGGCAAAGCAGCAGAGTCCTCACAGCTGGACCGGGAAAAGTGAGGGGCTGGGGAAGCAGGGGGCGGCTCGCCGGGGGAGGGGGGCAGAGCCGGGGGGGCAGGGCAAGACCAACAGGGCGGTTTAAGTCCAGGTGAGCAGGCTTGAGGCGGTCCACAGAAACCCGCTCCAGCCTGCTGCCAACCTCCACCACAAAGTGCTTATCTCCAGTGTCCCGTACCCGAAATGGGCCGTCGTAGGGTGGCTGCAGGGGACCGCGGTGCGCGTCGTGACGGATGAAAACATACTCCGCCGACCGCAGCTCCGTGGGGACATAGGACTGACAGCCGCCATGCTGAGAAGTGGGGACCGGTGCAAAAGCCCTGGCTTCCTCCTGCAGCGCAGTCCGTTGGCATCTGGCGGACCAGGGAGCTGTGGCGGTGGGAAGGAAATCCCCCGGGACCCGAAGTGGCTGTCCGTAGACCAGTTCGGCGGATGAGGACTGGAGGTCCTCCTTGAGAGCCATCCTGAGCCCAAGCATGACCCAAGGCAGTTTGTCGACCCAGCGGTCGTCCTTGAGGGTAGCCCGCAATGCGGCCTTCATCGAGCGATGGAACCTCTCGACCAATCCATTCGCCTGAGGGTGATATGCTGTGGTGCGATGGACCCTCACCCCTAAACCCGCGGCGATCTCCTCCCAGAGTGCTGACGTGAATTGCGGCCCTCTGTCCGAGGAGAGGTCAGATGGGGTGCCAAAGCGGGCGACCCAGGTTCCGATGAACGCTTGGGCAACCTCAGGCGCTGTCGTGGACGAAAGTGGGACGGCCTCTGGCCATCGCGTGGTCCTGTCGACCATGGTGAGCAGGTATGTGAAACCACGGGAGGGGGGTAGGGGGCCTACCAGGTCCACATTCACGTGGTCGAACCTCCTCTCAGGTACCGTGCAAGGTATCAGGGGCGCTTTGACGTGCCGGAGCACTTTGGAGCGTTGGCACTCCACACAGGTGTCAGCCCAGTCCCTCACATCCCTTTTGAGTCCATGCCAGACAAACTTTGCCGCCACCAACCTCTGTGAAGGCTTTCTGCCAGGGTGAGACAGCCCATGGACTGCGTCGAAGACCCGTCGCCTCCAAGCAGTCGGAACGACTGGTCGGGGCTGACCCGTAGAGACGTCGCACAGGAGCGTGGCGCCGGCGTCGTCGAAAGCCACATCCTCCAACTGCAGCCCTGTGTCGGCGGTCCTGCATGCCTGCACTCCTGGGTCGGCGGCCTGGTCAGCCGCCATCTGGCTGTAGTCGAGTCCCAAATGGGCGGCACCAGCGATGGCCCGGGAGAGACAGTCAGCGACCGGGTTGGACTTCCCAGCGACACGCCTCACGTTGGTGGTAAACTCTGAGATGTAGGCCAACTGTCGCTGCTGGCGGGCTGACCACGGCTCTGCCACCTTGGCCATCGCGAACACCAGCGGTTTGTGATCGACGAAAGCCGTGAACTGACGGCCCTCCAGTAGGAAACGAAAGTGCCTAACCGCGAGGAAAAGGCCAAGCAGCTTACGATCAAAGGTGCTGTATTTGCGCTCTCTCAGGTTCGACTGCCGGCTGAAGAAGGCAAGCGGCTGCCACGCACCGCTCACCCACTGCTCGTAAACCGCGCCGACAGCGTAGTCCGAAGCATCCGTCGTGATGGCGATGGGCGCTCCAGACACAGGGTGTGCCAGCATCGCCGCGTCAGCCAGGGCGGCCTTCACATCCTTAAAAGCCGTGTCCCTCTCTGCAGACCAGTCCACAGCGTGTTTGGGGGCTGTGCCCTTCAGAGCCTCATATAGGGGGCGGAGGAGATCGGCAGCCCAGGGGATAAACCGGTGGTAGAAGGACACCATGCCAATGAACTCCCGGAGGGACTGGGCCGTGTGTGGGCGTGGAAAGTCTGCGACGGCCTCCACCTTAGATGGAAGGGGAGCCGCCCCGTCCTTGGTGACCCGGTGGCCCAGGAAGTCAATGGTTCTCAGACCAAACTGGCATTTGGCCGGGTTAACTATCAACCCGTGCAAGCTGAGTCTCTCGAAAAGGGCTCTGAGGTGGGACAAGTGCTCGGACACGGAGGTGCTAGCGACCAGGATGTCATCCAGGTACACAAAGAGGAAAGGCAGGTCCCGCAACACTGAGTCCATGAGGCGTTGGAAGGACTGCGCGGCGTTCTTAAGCCCAAACGGCATGCGCAGGAACTCGAACAGTCCGAACGGAGTTGTCACAGCCGTTTTGGGGACATCAGCGGGATGGACGGGCACCTGGTGGTATCCACGGACGAGGTCCACCTTGGAAAAGATCACTTTCCCAGCCAGGTGGGCGGAGAAATCTTGGATGTGAGGGACCGGGTAGCGGTCCGGTGTTGTTGCGTCATTGAGCCGACGGTAGTCACCACATGGACGCCACCCACCGCCAAGGCTTAGGCACTATGTGGAGGGGTGAAGCCCACGGGCTGCTGGAGCGACGGATGATGCCGAGGCGCTCCATGTTCTCAAACTCCGCCTTGGCGACAGAGAGCTTGGTCGGGTCGAGGCGCCGAGCTCGGGCGTGCACCGGCGGGCCGGTGGTGACGATGTGGTGCTCAACCCCATGCTTGGTCGTAGATGACGAGAATGTGGGCTGAGTGAGGTCAGGGAACTCGGAGAGAAGATGGAGAAACACGTCCTCATTGGAGAGCATGCTGGACAGCCTGACGGGGCCTGTATCGCTGAGTGCACACGCGTGTGAAGCGAAGGTGACGGCGTCAATCGGGCGTCGATTCCTGACGTCCACCAGCAGCCCATGAGCACAAAGAAAATCTGCACCGAGGAGGGGAAATGCCACGCTGAACCGCTGTCCATTACAACACATGTCAATGTGCCTCGTGCCGTACGTACGGATAGAGCTGCCGTTAGCAGCTTCCATGGGAGGGCCGTGAGCGCCCGACAGGGCGTCCACACTCGATGCAGGTACGACACTCTTCTGCGCCCCAGTGTCGCATAGGAAACGCCGCCCCGAGATGGAGTCAAGCAGGAAAAGTAGCCTGTTGTCCTCCACGCCGACGCCCATGGCCACTAGTGAGCGCCGGCCTTGGCGTTTCCCGACGAGCTGAAATTGCACGGGGAGGTGCACTTTTTCGCCTTGGCCCCGAACTTTGCATGGTAAAAGCACAGGCCGGGCTCCTGTCGCCGACCGGGGGTTGCCGCGGCGACCACCATGGAGTCACCAGGTGGTGGCGTGTGGGGATGGGCAGGGGTGAGCGCGGACGCGCAGTGCTGCTGTTGGCTGGCCAGGAAGAACTTGTCAGCTTCTTCAGCTAGCTTGCGGCAATCGGTAATGCTGGTGTTAGCCAAAGCGGTCCGCACCTGAGCAGGCAGTTGTCGCAGAAATAGTTGTACAAAGAGGAAATCGGGTGTGTGCGCCGGTCCCAGCAGATTCAGCATTTTGTCCATGAGCGCGGATGGCTTGCTGTCACCCAAGCCTTGCAGAGAAAAGAGACGGTGGGCCCTCTCGGCGTCGGAAAGTTCAAAAATCTTCAAGAGGTGATCTTTGAGCCCCTTGTATTTGTCTGCCGCCGGAGGATTTGTAAGGAGACTCACCACTCTAGTTGCAGTCGAACATCCGAGCGCCGATACCCCGTAGTAGTATTTAGTAGCATCATCCGTTATTTTGCGGATAGCAAGCTGCGCTTCCGCCTGGGCGAACCATGTCGTTGCCGATGACTCCCAGAACTCTGGCAATTTGAGAGAAACCGCGTTGATTTCGTCAACCATGTTCGTTCGAAAGATTGTCTCTGATAACTACCAAGAGACAAACGTCGGGGTCACCAGTGTAGAGGAGCTCAAGCAGGAGTCGTGACAACTTTCGCTTTCGGCTACACAACGTGCACCATTTATTCCTTCCACCATTACAACAACAACAACAAAAAAAACCCGCGCAGCGGAAGTGTGTCACTGTAAACCCGAACCGAGGAAACAGCAGCTGTAAACTAACGTACTAGCTCAATAAGGGGAATTATGTAGCCCCATAACCACTACAATACTTAAATTAAGTATACTATTACTATTGTGGTGATACACAAATGAGGGTATATTCACCAGGGGCTGCTGCTCCTTTAAGGCAGACGTTCAGAGTGCTGACGTAGGCACTGCTTAGAGTTTCCGGGGTGGAGCCGTGTTTGCAGCAGCCTAGCGGTTAGCTGGTTGCCACGAGAGATTGTGCTGTATCGGTGTCGTTTTGTGTGGCGAGTAAACGGAATTGACTCGACTCGATCTCTCCGTCTCCTCATTCCTGCACTCCCACACTATAATAATTATTGCATTATTATAGTAATTATTATACTTAATAATTGCTATAATGATAGTAATTATTAAGTATAATAACAGTTATTATACTTATTTTAATACTTAATTATTAAAATGACGCCTTCAAACGTGGGCGTGGCTTGCGATTCAGGAGCTGGAGCCCAGCGTCCGCCCCACTAGTATTTTTGGCCACGGGCCGCTGCTGCCTGCTTCCCTGATACCACATCACTGCAAGTGAATGAAGACCAGCCCATGTGAATAGGCCCTAAAGCAGTTACAGTGGATCTCACCATAATGCCGGGATAAGACTGCACGATTTCAGGTGAATTTGACACGATTTTCCATAGTCGGCCCGATTATGAACGGGTTTCTGTCTCCTGCTCTTTGACTTTAAACCCAGAGGTCTGTTTCTTAGCCGCGAGAAATACCGAACATCTGACGGGAGTTGCCTTCAATGTACTCTCTCCTAAGAGACGAATTACTGATCGGGGACATTGAAGTCAATCCACTGGTCCCTCCACAACACCACTCACTCAGTGATAATGCTATTGTTGTACTGTGTGGCTGTTTGTTTGCTAGGTGTGTGTGTGTGTGTGTGTGTGTGTGTAACCATGCTTTCGTACGCCAATGTTTTGTGCTACAATTTTCCTTTGCAGACATAATGAAGGCATAGTTTAGCTCTTGTCTTGTTTCCAGCATATGACAACAGACAATCTAAACATGCCAGAGCTTATTGGGAGAGTGAGAGAGGTAGAGGGAGAGAAGAAGGGAGATGTTTTTTTTTAAGTTATGCAGAAAGAAAAGCGGTCGTTTTGTAAATGTCATCTCCTTAAAAAAATTTTTTTTGATTTTCTGCCTGCTGTGGTTCTCTATTTTGTACTTTATGATATCTTTCTATTGATGATTATCGCTGTAATTTAGTTGCTTTATTCACTGGGTTGGGTTTGGCAGGAATGTGTTGTGTTGTGTTCTGTCCTGGAGATATTTCAGCCAAGATGGGAAATGACTCCTCTGGGAAGGTTGGTTTGACTTTTCGTAAAATTTTTCGCCAAGCAAACGTGCTATTTGGCCAACTGCTGCAAATCCGGTGCTGATAAATGGGCAGTCAAGGCACACTTGGACATACACATACTCACACACAAGCCAACACCCACATTCATATTTCTCTCCATGCGTTGCTGTCGTCGGTATCTGAAGCATCAATTAGGGGACAGACGCCAATGGGGAAAGCAGATAAACATGTTGATGGTGACTGGAGCTCGGTGGTTGACTGGTGTTAATTAGTAAAGTGGCCTGTGGACAGAGCTCTCAGCAGTTCCCCTCCCTCATTTCCCCTGCAGCGAGTCACGCCTTCGGGGCAAAGATGGCTCCATTACATGGCTCTTGTCTCCGCTGAATCCTGTTGAAGAGAATTAATTGAGTGGAATAGAGACAGCTTGCTATAGGAATTGACTGTTACGTTTTGAACGTGTTCAGAGAGCGGGAGGACATTTTTTCAAAATGTTTTTCTTTTATTTCTCCTATCTCTGCATTTCTGTTTGTTTGAATAGAGAAGCTAATCTTGTGATCCTACATAGTGTAACGTGCATGGATAAGAAGACACGCTGGCCGCTGGCTGACAAGTCTGACCCTTTAGTCGAGCGGTTAGTGATGTCTCCTGCGGTGTGGGCGATACAGGTTCGCTTCCCGGCCACGGCAGTTTTGTGGTTGCGTTGTCCCCCGAATTCGCTACATGGGTGTCAGAAGTGGGATGGAGCGACCGCAAGGCCATCGCAAGCGTACGCGCCCTGATGCTACGTTCAGACCAAAGGCGGCGAGAGAGTTCGCGCCGCTTTGTTCGCCCGTGTTTGGCCGCCAGCTCCGCCAGGTGTGTTCGAACAGAACGCGAATTCGCTGTGTTGACGTCACAACAAGCAGTCTAGTTACACCAACGCTGCTAGCAAGTTTGCTAGACCGCACACAACAAATACCACACACGAGTAGTTTGTGTTTACTTGTGATCATCATGGATGAGCGACAGAGATCAGTTGCGGTGGCTCTGCTTTATATCAACTTGCGCCGCCGAAACCGGCGTCAGCGTTCTGTTTGGGTTCATAGCATAAACCGGAGACGTGCCCAGTTTGGCGAATGAGACCTTTCTCGTTCATCCAGGGAGCGGTCCAACATTTATATTATTATTATTTTTTAGGGAGAAAAACTCCCTTCAGCATTTCAGCCTCAATGTCAACGAAAGAGCAGTTCAGTTAACAAACTTTAAGAGAGCGTCTGATATTTTCCTTAACTGCCATTGCTTGTTGGTATTGTGGCCTAGATATTGTCCCACAGCAGGACGATCCTGGGTTCAGACCTAACAGAGGTCCCTTGGTCCTATCTGTGAGGCGTTTGCATGTTCTCCCTGTGTTCACATGGGTTTCCTCCTCCATAAAGACATGCATGTTCGGGATATGCTCCTGCCATTGGTGTTGACCGAAGCTCAGACTCCACATCTGGCTGCCCCTAATATTTAGGATTGGTTAAATGCAGAGGACAAATTCCAGGTATGTGAGAGGCATCTGGGTAGCGTGGCGGTCTATTCCATTGCCTACCAACACGGGGATCGCCGGTTTGATCCCCGTGTTTCCTCCGGCCTGGTCGGGCGTCCCTGTAGACACAATTGTCAGTGTCTGTCCTGGTCGCTGCACTAGCGCCTCCTCTGGTCGATCGGGGAGCCTGTTCTGGGGGGGGGGGGGACTGCGGGGAATAGCGTGATCCTCCCATGCGCTACGTCCCCCTGGCGAAACTCCTTACTGTCAGGTGAAAAGAAGCGGCTGGCGACTCCACATGTATCGGACGAGGCATGTGGTAGTCTGCAGCCCTCCCCGGATCAGCAGAGGGGGTGGAGCAGCAACTGGGACGATTCAGAAGAGTGGGGTAATTGGCCGGGTACAATTGGGGAGAAAAAAGGTGGGGAAAAAATTCTGGGTATGTGTAAAAATGTCCTTGGTAAAGGAAATGTTTCTACCTTGTTGTAACGCGGTCTGTTTCTCAACAGTCGTTTCGATACAACTTCCTCGTTGAGCTGGGAGCAGTCATAAAGCATAGCTGTTTGTGTGTCTGGTTACACATAGTAGTGTTGACCGTTTACTCTGCCCATAAACGAAAAGTGTTTTCACATAAAACAGTTTGTTAAAACTACACTCTGAAGTCTGCAGTGTTGTTCATTGTGTTGGGCCTGTTCATTTCATACTGCCCAGTACAAATGCACCTTTTGGTTAAAACCCAAATCAGGACGGGGAAATTAAGGAAAGAGGTCAGTGCACCGTGGGTTTATGGCAGGATGTTCTTGTGGCTCTTAGCTTACTTACACTATGAATGGAGGAGTACACGTTTAACAGATGGAGTGCAAGATTTATCATCCTGAGTCATGGGCTCAAATGCTGGCTATAAATCAACAGCGGTGCTCCAAGTGCTCCAACATTTCTTTTTTTTTTTTGAAGTTTTTGGAAATCTAGCAATCAGAACATCCTGCCATGGGCCCACAGTGCATTGCACCACTTTATATAGGGTTATCTTGAAAATAGATTCACACCAGAGATGATCCTCACCACAATCTAATTTAAAGCATGCTTTTCATTCAGACCATTCATTCTTTTTCGGCCAACTTGTTTGGCACTAAAGCTTGCAAGGAGCATTCAAACCTGTTAAAGAGACTGAAACTTAAAAAAGTTCCTCGAGTCTAAGACACTCAATATGTTCAAGAAAGCATTCAAAAGGATTTTTTTATTATGTTTGTGATATAGCCATTGTGTTTTGCTTTTAGTTAGAGAGAGAATGTTGGCCTGCTTATTTTAAATTCCTATTATCTCAATAGACTAAACATTTGACATGTACAATGTAAAAAGGTTAACCAGTTTAGTGTAGCACAGTGCAAATATGAATGAAATTTGAATCGTCATTACCATATGTTTATGCATTTTTTACTTGCTGATGCAGCCAGATATTATTGCACTTTTTATTTGTCGATCAGGATTTGCACTCCCAGTACTTAAAACGTATTGACAGATACTCCCTTCGTTGTGTATGTCTTAGCATGACTGAGGGCTTGCTCTGCAGTTTGGGTTTCAACCTCACATTGAAATTCAGTAGACGCTGCAGATGTCATTTAGGGAATGACAAAAACCTAATTGTTCCTTGTATTTGAACCCAGCGTGGCAGGCCATCATTTGAGGATGTTATGTCTGATAAAATCAAATAAAACTTTAATCATCCCTGCAGGGAAATTGGGTTTTCACGACAGCAGCATATAGACGCGATAAGGAAAGTGCAGGGAAGTAAAAGAAATGGTTCAGCCACATAGCTGTGGTAAATATAGCCTAGCTAAAATGGAAGGAATCTGTCTGTCTGTCTGTCTGGCTGGCTGGCTGGCGCCACTTTGCTATTGCAATCCGCACTGTGGTAAGAGTAGGTATCATACCCGAAAGGACACTGCACTAGTAAACACAAACAAGGATATAGTTTATGAATAAAGAACAATAAAAAAACCGCATCATCAAAAAATGGAGACACACCTTCTTCAAACTTCTATGTTAATTTGGATGGGCTACTGTACATTACCAACTGCACTTACATACATACTGACTGATGTGGCTTTTCTGCAGGAATATGACCATGTGTGCTGGCTCACATTATGTGTAAAGGTTGGATTTACTAATAATTCTGGTCCATCTGACACAGCGTATGATGCACTCCATATACTCAGAGATGAGTACACAAATATAACTACATACTACAAACATCCATCCATCCATCCATCCATCCGTTATCCAAGCCGCTTATCCCAAACGGGGTCACATAAGTACATTCAATTCAGTGTGACATAGAAGACGTGGGTACAAAGATACAGGCAAATGCATTCAGCAGTGTATTTGGTTTAGAGTTTCTATGGCAGAAAGAATGAAACTCCTGATAAAGTAGGCAACTAATGCAGCTAAGCTCCCCCAGGAAAATGAGAAGGGCTAAAAACATTACAGTTTATTACAATATGACCTGGCGAGTTTGGTGGGCCTTTTAAAGAACATATTGCAGGTTGAATTTGTACAAAATATTTTCTTAACCTTGTCTGAAAAGAACCATTTGTAAAATTTAATGCAGGAATTAATCTTTTACAAGATGTAAGAGCACAAATTCAAAGGAAAAAGGTGGCTGTTTTGAGCAAAGCTGGTAAAGATGCGTTTTGTTTTTTTTGTTTTTTTTCCAACATTACTTGCGTAACAGAGGGGAGTCAGTCTCCTCAGCACTGCCTCAGCTCTATGTGCAGTAGTAGGTGGTGGTGGGTTCGAGCGGTCATTATATAGTGAGTTGCTCTTTTTATCAGTAGTTTTGTATTACATTTCATAATTTATCATCATGGTAAATTATTGCGTTTGTGCAAGTAGCACAAACTCCAGCCTGTCAGGACACTGAGGCCACAGTTTTCTGCAGCAAAAATAATGGTGCTAGCTTTTGTGCCTGGGTGCGTTTTGTGCAGGTGACGAGACAGGATTTCCCTGATGCATCTTTTACAAAAAGCGCGGTCATATGTGACGCTCATTTCAGACTGGAGAACTATCTTCCCCGCGATATGATGGAGTTCAAGATGGGATGTCGCAGCCAGGGCTGGGTGAGACTGACAGCTGGTGCGATTCAGTGCACACAGCAGCTTTATCAGGTCCGCCATCTGCACCAGCTTCTGGTGCTGCCACCAGCGGGAGTAATGGTCACGGACCTGTCGGAGATTCAGCTAGATTCAGCCCATTAATGCAGATCTGTTTGAAAACTAAATAACTTCATAAAACAGTTTTTATACAGTAAGAGATTGTCATTGAGATTGATTGTCCCCCAAATGAGGTCATTCAAAACCTTTCTAAATCCCTCCTTCCCCTGGAAACTGTCTTCTGATGCCAGACACAACACATGAAGGTAAGGGCTTCCTAATGTGCCTGCCCAGAATGTCATAGGCCCAGCAGACAACCTGCCTGTATGCTGCCTGCGATAGGGAAAAAATATCAATATTGATAGCCTTATTATTAAAATCATCAAAAGTGTGATATAGGTAGTGATGATCTAAATATGGCAAACTTGTAATTATGAAACAACATTATTAAGATTGTTTTAATATTGTATCCAATTTGCTATTTATCTACATAAAAATACTTAGCTGTACCATTTACCATTATTATTCCATTTCAAATTAGTACAAAGTCAACTCAACATAAAAGATCAAGTATATGATTTTAAAGCAATAACTTTTTCCTTTAGAAACCTGCTGAACACTCAATATGTACTTTACTCTCTTGGTCCACAAGGCTTTTATTGTATCTGTGTAAAATCTGACAATTGAAAGAACTCAAGAGAGTAATAGATTATTATTTCTGCCCTAAACATATCCATGTCTGCTGGCCTGAAGAGTGTCATGCTCCCGCGTGAAGTTCATGTAGGCTATCTGTAACACAAAGGGATTCAGATAGCATTCTTCAAAGCCTAGGTGCCGTGTCAGGCGTGTTTTATTAGGTCTGTGGTTGAGTCTCCACCAGGGCCCAGAAGGCGTCCCTCTCCCTCCAGTGCATACTCTTCACAGCTGAGACCATGGGCTGGCATTTCCCACACAAGCACCTATAAGGCAAAACGGTTATCAGAAAACTGTTTATCGCCCCCCCCTCTCTCTCCTTCTTCCGATCTGCCTCTCTCTCTCTCTCCCTCCTGCGGTAATGGTAGAGCACTGTGAAAAGTACATAGTGTTGGGTTATATTACGCAATGCGTAATTTGCCTCAGGGGCTTTACAGCAACACAACATAATGTTCTTAGACCATCACATTGGATGAGGAACAACATCCTAAAAAAAACAAAAAACGTTTTAACAGGGAGAAAAAATGGGAAGAAACCTCAATACTAGTTTTGTTATAGCCTGATACATTATAGCAAACTACAATGTTGAGATGTGAACAGTAATCCAGGTAATGAAATTCCAGGAAGTTGAATCAGTTCATCTGGACACAAGGTTTAGTGGGAGAACCATTTCATCACTCATCTAAGTGAATTCGTCAGTCTCAGCTGACTGCAGGTATCCCCAACACAGCTGCATAATGACCGAAAAGTGGTGATCGGTTTCGCGGCACGGTGCGCCAATTTGCATATGAAACCGAAAGCCAGTTTCGATCGTTGTGCAAGTGTGTCGGTAAATTTCTCTCCTCTAACCATTATTCCATCTACTAATCCTGATCTGTTCCTGGTCTCTGGGGGCGCCATAACGCCGTGGGCCATTGTGTGTCTGAATGAACATTTACAACCTCTTCAGTGTCGAAACTAGCATTGAGATTCCTTAATTTATTGTTGTTTTTTTTCTCACTGTCTCTTTATT
This sequence comes from Lampris incognitus, assembly GCF_029633865.1. Classification (NCBI taxonomy): domain Eukaryota; kingdom Metazoa; phylum Chordata; class Actinopteri; order Lampriformes; family Lampridae; genus Lampris; species Lampris incognitus. The sequence continues at coordinate 36,114,830 of NC_079217.1, forward strand.
GTTGAAGAAATGTTACAACAACAAACATTCAACAAACTACTACTACTACTACTACTTTCAGCTGCTCCCGTTAGGGGTCACCACAGCGGATCATCCGTTTCCATTTCTTCCTGTCTTCTGCGTCTTCCTCTGTCACACCAGCCAGCTGCATGTCTTCCCTCACCACATCCATAAACCTCCTCTTTGGCCTTCCTCTTCTCTTCCCTGGCAGCTCCATATTCAGCGTCCTTCTCCCAATATACTCAGCATCTCTCCTCCACACATGTCCAAGCCATCTCAATCTTGCCTCTCTTGCTTTGTCTCCAAACCGTCCAACCTGAGCGGTCCCTCTAATATGATCGCTCCTAATCCTGTCCTTCTTCGTTACTCCCAGTGAAAATCTTAGGATCTTCAACTCTGCCACCTCCAGCTCCGCCTCCTGTCTTTTCGTCAGTGCCACTGTCTCCAAACCATATAACATAGCTGGTCTCACAACCATCTTGTAAACTTTCCCTTTAACTCTTGCTGGTACCCTTCTGTCGCAAATCACTCCTGACACACTTCTCCACCTGCCTGCACTCTCTTTTTCACCTCTCTACTGCACTCCCCGTTACTTTGGACAGTTGACCCCAAGTATTTAAACTCAAATGCCTTTGTCACCTCCACTCCTTGCATCCTGACCATTCCACTGTCCTCTCTCTCATTCACGCATAGGTATTCCGTCTTGCTCCTACTGACTTTCATTCCTCTTCTCTCTAGTGCATACCTCCACCTCTCCAGGCTCTCCTCAACCCGCACCCTACTCTCGCTACAGATCACAATGTCATCCGCGAACATCATCGTCCATGGAGAGTCCTGCCTGATCTTGTCCGTCAACCTGTCCATCACCATTGCAAACAAGAAAGGTCTCAGAGCCGATCCTTGATGTAATCCCACCTCCACCTTGAACCCATCTGTCATTCCAACCGCACACCTCACCATTGTCACACTTCCCTCATACGTATCCTGCACCACTCCTACATACTTCTCTGCAACTCCTAACTTCCTCATACAATACCACACCTCCTCTCTCGGCACTCTGTCATAGGCTTTCTCTAAATCTACAAAGACACAATGCAACTCTTTCTGGCCTTCTCTATACTTCTCAATCAACATTCTCAAAGCAAACATCGCATCTGTGGTGCTCTTTCGTGGCATGAACCCATACTGCTGCTCGCTGATCATCACCTCTCCTCTTAACCTAGCTTCTATTACTCTTTCCCAAATCTTCATGCTGTGGCTGATCAACTTTATACCTCTGTAGTTGTTACAGTTCTGCACATCGCCCTTGTTCTTGAAAATCGGTACCAGTATGCTTCTTCTCCACTCCTCAGGCATCCTCTCACTTTCCAGGATTGTGTTAAACAATCTAGTTAAAAACTCCACTGCCATCTCTCCTAAACATCTCCATGCCTCCACAGGTATGTCATCAGGACCAACTGCCTTTCCACTCTTCATCCTCTTCATAGCTGCCCTCACTTCCTCCTTGCTAATCCGCTGAACTTCCTGATTCACTATCCCTACATCATTCAACCTTCTCTCTCTCTCTCTCTCTCTCTCTCTCTCTCTCTCTCTCTCTCTCTCTCTCTCTCTCTCTCATTTTCTTCATTCATCAGCCCCTCAAAGTGTTCCTTCCACCTTCTTAGCACACTCTCCTCGCTTGTCAGCACATTTCCATCTCTATCCTTGATCGCCCTAACTTGCTGCACATCCTTTGCAGCTTGGTCCCTCTGTCTAGCCAATCGTTACAAGTCCTTTTCTCCTTCCTTAGTGTCTAATCTGTCATACAACTCACCATACGCCTCTTCCTTTGCCTTTGCCACCTCTCTCTTTGCTTTACGCTGCATCTCCTTGTACTCCTGTCTACTTTCTTCATCTCTCTTACTATCCCACTTCTTCTTTGCTAACCTTTTCCTCTGTATAATTTGCTGTACTTCCTCATTCCACCACCAAGTCTCCTTGTCTTCCTTCCTCTGTCCTGATGACACACCAAGTACCTTCCTAGCCGTCTCCCTCAATATTTCTGCAGTGGTTGTCCAGCCATCTGGCAACTCTTCACTACCACCCAGTGCCTGTCTTAACTCCTGCCTGAACTCCACACAACAGTCTTCCTTCTTCAACTTCCACCATTTGATCTTCGGCTGTGTCTTCACTCGCTTCCTCTTCTTGGTCTCCAAAGTCATCCTACAGACCATCATCCGATGCTGCCTAGCTACGTTCTCCCCTGTCACCACCTTGCAGTCTCCAATCCCTTTTAGATGGCGCCTTCTACATAAGATATAGTCCACCTGTGTGCACTTTCCTCCACTCTTGTATGTCACCCTGTGTTCCTCCCTCTTCTTGAAATATGTATTCACCACAGCCATTTCCATCCTTTTCGCAAAATCGACCACCATCTGTCCTTCCACATTTCTCTTCTTGACTCCATACCTTCCCATCACCTCCTCATCACCTCTGTTCCCTTCACCAACATGTCCATTGAAGTCTGCTCCAATCACCACTCTCTCCTCCTTGGGTACCCTCTCCACCATGTCGTCCAACTCACTCCAGAATTCTTTTTCATCCATCTCACACCCAACTTGCGGGGCATATGCGCTGATAACATTCAGCAATAAACCTTCAATTTCCAGCTTCATACTCATCACTCTGTCTGACACTCTCTTCACCTCCAGCACGCTCTTGACATACTCTTCCTTCAGAATTACCCCTACCGCATTACTCCTCCCATTCACACCATGGTAGAAGAGTTTGAACCCACCTCCGATACTCCTGGCCTTACTCCACTTCCACCTGGTCTCTTGCACACACAGTATGCCTACCTTTCTTCTTTCCATCATGTCAGCCAGCTCTCTCCCTTTACCAGTCATAGTGCCAACATTCAAAGTTCCAACTCTCACCTCCACATGCCTACCCTTCCTCCTCTCTAGCTGCCTCTGGACATGCTTTCCCCCTCTCCTTCGCCCAACAGTAGCATAGTTTCCACCGACACCCTGCTGGTTAACAGTACCGGTGGCGGTCGTTGGTAACCCGGGCCTCGACCAATCCTGTATGTAAGTCTTATTTATGATCCGCATATTTGATTTGGCAGAGATTTTACGCCGGATGCCCTTCCTGACGCAACCCTCCCCATTTGTCCGGGCTTGGGACCGGCACTAAGGATGCACTGGCTTGTGCATCCTCAGTGGCTGGGTTCGCATCCTCAGTGGCTGGGTTCAAACATTCAACAAACATTGAGACAAAAACAGAAGGCATCGTTAAAAGGAAAGGATAATATAATTGTAACCGGTTATTTTCTTGCCCGGTGCGGGATTCTATAAGGGGTGTACTGTACCACAAGGTGACATCACTAACCGCTCGGCTAAAGGGTCAGACCCGTGAACTAGAGGCTAACGTGTCTTATTAGTAGTTTACAGTCGTCGCCCTCCCCGGAAGCGCGCCCTCGCGCTTTGTTATTACCGCGCTCCGAAGAGACTTCTGAGGATCTTTACACTTCCGGATCCCACCGCTGCCACCAATGTAAACGGTTATTTCCTTGCCCGGTGCGGGATTCGATACGGGGTGTACTGCACCACAAGGCGACATCACTAACCGCTCGGCTAAAGGCTCCGACCCGTTAGCTAGGGGCTAACGTGTCTTATTAGTAGTTTACATAATAGAGTATGACTCCGTTCTCAGTACGATATTACAGTCAATAAGTTACCAAGACATAGGGTAAATGTAACATAAAAAAATAATGAATTTATTGTTTCTTTTTTTTTCTGTCCCCAATTGTATCTGGCCAATTACCCCAAGCCGTCCCGGTCCCTGCTCCGGGGGCCCACTCTCCGCCGATCCGGGAGCGCCCAGACCGACCGCCACAAAACGGTCTTAAAATCGTGAAGATTTCCATATAGACGCTAATAAGCAGTTATTTTATCAGAATCCCAGCTGTGAATGTGAGGAAGGCAGTTTCTGTGTGAAACTCCGGTGAGTGAGGCACACGTTGTTTGCTGGTAGTTAAGCTAATGGCTAACGTTAAACGCAAGCCACTGTGAAGGAATACTACACTACATTTGGTGTTCATGTTCAGATACCTTTCATAAAAAAATAAAATTGGGGTTATGAGAATGTTGTCTGATGTTTTCAGTGTACTTTGATGCCTAATGTATTGTAACGTGCATGGATAAGAAGACACGCTGGCCGCTGGCTCACGGGTCAGACCCTTTAGTCTAGCGGTTAGCGATGTCTCCTGCGGTGCGGGCGATATGGGTTTGCTTCCCGGCCGCGGCAGTTCATGTGGTTGCGTTGTCCCCCGAATTCGCTACAGTATCATCATATTTATGTGGTAAAAAGCTCGCTAATCGCTAAAGTAGCGCCAATCACTAAGCTAGCGCTGATTGCCAAGCTAGCTGTTAACTGATTAGTGGACACTAGATAGTGTGCTTAAGCATTAAAAGTGCATTTCGCTTATTTTGTTGACATTAAAGCCATTCGGTTTGAACATTTTAATGGTTTGTAGTACAACTACAATGTGATTTAACTGATTTTGGTTATTAAAAGGCACATGTTAGTAGTAATAATTCAATTCATATTCATGTTGAAGTGAAACATATTAAAATGTAATATGTTATACGTTGTAATATGTTCTAAATGAAGAAACGACGCTAATGAGGTCTCATGTTAGAAGAATAACAGAACAGAATAACTTATTAGAACTCTGCACTATGTGTGTAAGATGGTTTTTGAACTACCAGATAGAATCTTAATGATTCTGTGATGGCGAGCCCTGCCCAGTGAGACTGTGGATGGTCGTGGAAGTGGTGTGGCCTACCGTAGGATCTGTCCACATAAGAAGTCAGACTAGCTCGATTCGATCAATCAAGACACCAGACAAGAACACGTACACACTATTGGCTTTACCCGGGTAGAAGTAATCATAGTAGTAGTACATCCAACACACTCAAGGACAAAGAAACTGAACTCTTTGGATCAGCATACACACCGGGGCAAGGAACTGAACTCATTGCTCTCGGATCCTGTAACATTAAGGAGCACAAGTTGGAACTTTATACTTGGGAGAGACTTACGTTTTATTTTATTTTCTCTCTTTTAATTGTTGCTTTAAAGAGCTCTATTTTATTTCATGGTTTGATATACAAATGACACAAATGACACCAGTGGTTAGTGTGGTCGCCTCACAGCAAGAAGGTTCTGGGTTCGAGCCCCGGGGTAGTCCAGCCTTTGTGGGTCATCCCAGGTCGTCCTCTGTGTGGAGTTTGCATGTTCTCCCCGTGTCTGCGTAGGTTTCCTCCGGGGGCTCCGGTTATCTCCCACAGTCCAAAGACATGTGGGTCAGGTGAACTGGCCGTACTAAGTTGTCCGTAGGAATGAATGTGTGCGTGTGTGTGTGTCTGTGTGTGTGTTGGCCCAGTGATGGCCTGACAGCCTGTCCAGGGTGTCTCCCCACCTGCCGCCCAATGACTGCTGGAATAGGCTCCAGCATCCCTGCGACCCTGAGACAGGATAAGTGGTTAAGATAACGGATAATGGATGGCTATACAAATGACGGCGCTGTTTGTATGTATTATTGTTGTGAGACGATAAAACTGCCAAATGTTCAACTCCACACCAACTCCTCTCAAGAGTAAATCAATGTATACCACTCCTCGAACCAAGGTAGATGTTGGTGTCCCGACTAGTGGCGCTACACTAATACAGGAACTTAAGTTTAGGAACACATTCATTCATTCATCTTCAGCCGCTTCTCCGGGGTAGGGTCGCGGTGGCAGCAAGCTAAGTAGGGCACCCCAGACGTCCCTCTCCCCAGCAATGCCCTCCAACTCCTCCTGGGGGATCCCAAGGTGTTTCCAGGCCAAATTGGACATGTAGTCCCTCCACCGAGTTCTGGGTCTACCCTGGTGTCTCCTCCCAGTTGGCCATGCCCGGTAAACCTCCAGAGGAAGACACCCAGGAGGCATCCTAATGAGATGCCTGAACCACCTCAACGGGCTCTTTTCAACACTAAGGAGCAGCGGCTGTACTCCGAGCTCCCTCTGGATGTCCGAGCTCCTCACCTTATCGCTAAGGCTGAGCCCAGACACCCTACAGAGGAAACTCATTTCAGCCACTTGTATCCGTGATCTCACCCTTTTGGTCACCACCCATAGCTCATGACTATAAGTGAGGGTTGGAATGAAGATTGACTGGTAAATTGAGAGCTTTGCCTTCTGGCTCAGCTCCCTCTTCACCACAACGGTCCAGTACAATGTCCACATTACTGCTGATGCTTCACCAAGCTTGTCAATCTCCCACTCCATCCTACTCTCACTTGTGAACACGACCCCGAGATACTTGAATTCCTTCACTTGAGGCAACAACTTATCCCCAACCTGCAGGGAGCAATCCACCATTTTCCAGTAGAGAACCATGGCCTCAGACTTGGAGGTGCTGACTTCCATCCCAGCCATTTCACACTCAGCTGCAAACCACCCCAGTGTGCGCTGGAGATCGCATTCTGATGAAGCCAACAAACCACATCATTTGCGAAAAGCAGAGATGCAATTCTGAGGTTCCCAAAATGGACACATTCCTCACCTTGGCTGCGCTTTGATTCCTGTCCATTAATATCCCATATAGAATCGGAGACAAGGGACAACTTGGCAGAGTCCGACACACACTGAAAACATTTCACAACAAAATGATATGAGAGGAACACATCTGCCCTCTGATTGGCTGTCACTCGACTCTGTCACTGCTCATTCACTTAACGTTGAATTTTGTCCAATTTTTCTTTGTCGCCAAGTCATGGCGATTTTGTTGCCAGGTGACTCACTGCGCCGTGTCGCTCAGTATAGTCTAGCAACCATTGGAAATGAATGATTTCCGGCCTCTGTTGATTGTTGTCACTGCCAATATGAGTGCAGCGTTAGGCTACGGTTACACATATGCGAATGTCGGTGAAAGACTTATCGCCTGCCTAGATGAAATTCATATCTTGTCATGCTGAATGTGAGTAGTGCAGGATGTGACGCCAAGTATGGCCAACCACACAAACTTTAATGATTTGCCTGGTTGAGGCTGTAGATTCGCTGGTCGAAGTTCACCAAAGATGAACTCCAAGCAAAACGAAGATTCAAATTTTCTTCAGATGTTTTATTCACCCCATAGACTGGAAGTGAACTGGAGGCGAATATTTACCAATGTAATTTTGTGCATGTGTGACCGTACCCTGGTTTTACAGGATATAATGTCATATCATGTGACATTGACAGTGTTATGCCAATTGAGCATGTATAAAATTGATTCACTATCAGTTAAAAGAAGAAAATGGCAGTAGCTGTGGCATGCTGTTCAATAGCTCCCTTTCCTCTGCTGCTCACATCAATGCAGGCTTGGCAAAGCTTGCAAAATGCATAAAATTCCTCCTTAGCACTTGTAATGAATGTATGTTCTTTACAACACTCAGGGTTGTGTACAGCTTATCTTTTCGACATTTTGATTGACTTAACTAACCAGGTAAACTGGACGAGATAAGTTCAATGATCAGCTGGTACGAACGTTAATGACACTGTTAGTATACTACATGTTTGGTGATTGGTGAGCATTTGCGCATCAAACCAATAAAATACAAGATCATTTCTTTGACAGGTGCACCAGCCAATAACCTGCAAAATAAAAATATTGGTGTCGAAAATAGCTATGACCATAAATGTGCACTTTCAGAGTGCCTGCATGCACCATTAGCCAATAAAAACTCACACTCATTTCACAGTAGCCAATAAGATGCAGTGTAACACAGTGCACTCTAGCACTCCAAGAGTGAATTTACGAACATGCACAATGTTAATTCAACACCATCAAAAAGAGAACAAACAGGCGTTCGTCCAGATGTTGCGCCAGATGCTGGACAGAGAGCTGAAAAACCAGACTGTCCTTCCAAAAGCCGGACATGGCCACCCTATTTGATACCTTAATTGTGGTACCTTTATTACGCTAATAGATCTGGGCAATAACACCGGGTAAGGGGCCTTTCCTCATTCAATACCCCATACTGTGTGAAAACTCAGTCTCATTTTTATCCCAATCTTGGCATATTTTTCCTTTCAAGGGGTGTCAGAACACTTTTAAAAAGAAGACACTTTACTTCACTGGACATACATACAATGAAATTAATTCTCTGCATTTAACCCATCCTATGCTAGGAGCAATGGGCAGCAGCAGTGCTGCGCCTGGGGACCAACTCCAGTTCTTCTTTCCATTGCCTTGGTCAGGGTTACGTACAGACAGGAGTATTAACCCTAACATGCATGTCTTTTTGATGGTGGGAGGAAACAGTAGCATCCGGAGGGAACTCACACAGACATGGGAAGAACATGCAAACTCCACACTGAAAGGACCTATGATGGCCTTAGGTTCAAACCCAGGACCTTCTTGCTGTGAGCTAACAGTGCTAGCCACTGGGTCACCATATTAGCCAGGTCAATTAAATGTGAGATGGTTTGAACTTCTGACACTCCAATCATCAATCATGTAAAGCAGGTGTTCCACAATGTAAATTATTTTTTGGGAAAGGCAGGTTTTATTATCTGTGCTAGTCATGTACTGCAGGGTCATGTAATGTCATGAATACCACCTCAAATATCCCTCTTCCTTTTAAAGTGGAGGGGAGGGTATGTGTTTATCCATGCCATGTGTGAACTCTTAACATAGTATTAAGCTGTTTGGTCTGTTTTAATTGTATATAAGGATTACATGAAATCTGGAAAACAACCTCCTAACTCGAAGGCTATATTTTCCCCAATTTTAACCCTTCAGTCTTTTGATTATTGATTAATTCATTAATTAATTAAGTTGTTTATTTATTGTTTGTTTGTTTGTTTGTTTGTTTGTTTTGTGGCATGCTTTTCCTGTGCTTTTGCCAGTGTCCTCGGGACAAATTCAAAATTAAAAGCTAGTTCTTAATCATTAGGGAAGTTTTGGTGTGGAATATGATAGAAAATCAAATTAAAAATGGAAAAAAAAACTGACGCTAATAATTTAACAAACTGTTGTCAAACAATACATATGAAATAGATACTTGTATCTCTTTTACATACAGTTGGAGCTAAATTGGCTTGACTTGACAGGCTAAGAGGTGTACTGGAGTAAAACCAGTTGGTGTTTGCATAGGACTAAATGTGAAAAATATTACAAGCTAACATGAGGCATGATACAGACCAAGAGATAAAATCATATTATGGAGGCACTGAATGAACTAACATCAGCTGTGAATTTCTTAAAACAAATTAAACATGAGCTTTTTTCATGCAGATTGGGAATGACATTCATTGTAGCAGAAATCCAAACTGCAAAAAAGACATGCATATGTGTGTGTGTATATATATATATATATATATATATATATATATATAAGCAAACGTCAAAAAATGTCATCACCAGCTGCAGGTGAAATGGCAAATAGTTCAATTTTCTTTTTCTTCTTTCAACTGGTAATGAATCATTTTTATATATGTGTCATTGTCATAACACTGTCAATGCCACATGCTATGACATTATATCCTGTAAAACCATGGTTTGGGGATATTTTTTTTCCTGATATTGCAAAAACTGCTTTCCTCCAGCATCTTGAATACTAGAAAATTGTGTTATTGAGGCAAAAAGCAGTCATATCACTACACCAAATGACATTTACCAAGGTCCAATTCGTTGATAACTGTCAACATAGCCACCTCAAGAGACGTGTTAAGTTAGCAACATTAAAAGCAAGCTGAAGTAAGGGTTATGGCCACGGTGTCCTTTGTGTCAAAGTTTTGACACCTGGCCACCTTTCTGAGGCAGGCCTCTTCCCTAAAGGCCTACACCAGTTCACCTACGAAAGGGTAGCACTTCATGCTGGAATCTGCAGAAGTCAGAAAGTGCATTGAACTCTGTACCATCCTCTCATCCTTGGGAATGTTTTGAGTCAGTCAGGGTTCATTAAGGTGCTGGAGTTATGTAAATGGTGAACTCATTAATGTCCATTCAAATGACAAGGCATAGCTGAAATCTCCCGCATGAAAAGAATACATTGCCTATGCAGACTGCTATATTTTGGAAGTAAGGTTTTTAATTGAGTGAAGGGCAACGAGTATGCCCCTAATGCCTTTTGGCCATTTGACCATCAGAGAGGCAGATTAGAAGTCACCATAAACCCTGTGTGTAAACAAACAGGAATGGAGGCACTATATATATATGTCTACATAGAGTCTACATAAGTCTACATAGAACACTGTCTTTTCTGTGTATGAACACAGAATGTATATCAAACCGATGGTTGGGAAGGTGTCTGACAAAGATCAGCTGTGTGTCTTTATAGTGTTTGATTTGCCTGACAATTGAGAGGGGAGCCATCAGTGAATACTCATATTACTGGTAGAAGCCGTTTTATATCGTAGTTAAGGTATAAGTGTAACTTAGTGCTCTCTTTTCTCTTCAATTACCAGGCATAATGAGCCAGCCGAGTGCAGAGTATATTACTGCTAATTAAAGTATGCTGACACAGTAATGAAAGCTATGGTGCATGTAATAATTCAATAATGGACTCACTGTTTATCACAAATTATACGAGTTTGTGTCCTGAAGTCCTGAAATTCCAAATAAACCCACTGCAGCTTCTCAGAGATGTTAATAATATTCCCTAAGGGTCATATCGCCATAGTCTTAATTTAATGACCTTAACTTTTGAGCTAGGAGTCTTGCATCAATGACTACATGTCCTCCTCCATTGCAAAAAAGCAGGACCCGCTAATGTCTCATTAGATAATACAAGCTTCTACAAATACTTTATTTTATTTATTTATTTATTTTTTGCCTAAGAGCCCTTGTACATTTACTGTCAAAGGAAAATAATTTTTCAATTAACTCAAACAGAATTTTGCGTCTTCATTTAGATTTTTAAGTATTGAAGCAACGACAGCCCCTGGTAATGTATTTTACATGGCGTCTGCCAGTAAATTTAATTAGTGCTTACGATTATTCTCTTGAAATGTTCACCCTCATAAAGAAATGAGCTTAACTTATTAAAGTGCTGGGTGCTTAACATTAGTTTGAACCAGGGCTGGGTTTCTAAATCCCATTACTTTACTTCTCCCTGGTTCAGTCTCATTTTCAAAGCCAAGTCTCCTCTCGTGCCATCTTCTTCGTACTGTCTGCTCTTTCTGTAGATCCAGATGAGAGCTTTTCCTCTTTTATTGGTTTCATCCATAAAGTCTGAGATGCTGTGCACACTCGGGCTCTGTCTGTGTGACCCAAAAGGATCCACACCTGCACACTATCCACACTCGCTAGTACAGAAGATGTATTTGTGTAAAAGCAACAGTTCTTCGGTTTATGCAATCTCCATTTCATGAATGAAGAGGAGATGTGACTGAAGGGAAGGGGAGAAGCAAGGTTCCCATGCATGCTGGAAAACCTGGAAATTGGTAGACTAGTTTTCCAACCATAGAAAACACCTTGAAACTGGTTAAAAGGACCAAATGTTCTGGAAATAATTTTTTGTAGTCATGAGAAATTGTAACGGTAGGTTATCAAATTGTACTTTTTGGACATTGAGATGGCGCATTTTAGGCATCTGGGTAGTGTAGTGGTCTGTTCTGTTGCCTACCAACACGGGGATCACCGGATCGAATCCCTGTTTTACCTCCGGCTTGGTTGGGTGTCCCTGCACACAATTGGCCGTCTGTGGGTGGGAAGCCATATGTGGGTATGTGTCCTGGTCGCTGCACTAGCACCTCGTCTGGGCACCTGTTTGGGGGGGAGGGGGACCCGCGGGGAATAGCATGATCCTCCCATGCACTACGTTAATTAATGTTTTGGGGCGTATGTTCACTGATGAGCAAAAAGTGACACAGTGTATTTACGCTGTGTTCACATCTGTAGTCTTGATTGTTTGGTGTCAACCAAATGGTGAAAAAGAGACTATGTTTATTTTTATTTATTTGTTTATTTTTGGCCTATTGAAGGCTCACATTGTCTTTTTTTCAAAGTAGCTTTTATACATTTATCTCACATAACTTCTCTGTGTGCCCTGTATTCAGACTGCTTGCATCTGGTCACCATGGTTACAAAATGAGTCAAGGGCAAACACTTCCAAGACAGATGAAGTGTGACTATCTATCCAAATAAAGATATTGTGGCAGGAATGAGGAAAAACACAGGAGACCAAGGCGAGTTTGATGTTTATTCCTCAACTCCAAAAACCAACTGCAGCAGGAACAACCCTGCACCGGCATGCCCGGGAACGTAAACCACGCCCCCAGCTCACAGTCCTGCTGGGTGAGAGGCATAGCCCCTAGTGTCCGCCACAATATACTTTATTATAATTGTCCAAGTAAAAACGTGACATTTTGGTCTTCAGACCCTCATCTGATATTAAACAGACATTACAAATAAGAGGTCAAACTGTTACAGATAATGAAATTAAATGCCTCACAAAACCCTGCATTGAATGTAACACGATTTCCTGAGTTTGATACTGGTAGCATTCACTCCATAACCACACCACAACTCACTTGGAAACGGACCGAGACCCACCTTTTCAAGCCGTCCAGGTGAGGTTGTTTGGTCTGCACCAGAGTTTGAACGACATCATTCACACCTGCCCAAACAAACTGAAAATCTGCCCACTAAATTGGCAAACACATCAGAGTTGGTTTACAATGCACAAAACATGTTAAGTGTGAACGCAGCCTTAAAGACTGTTGTGGTTTCCATTCATAGTTACTAATGCTGATTAATATGACCCTTCCAAGAGCAGCATCTGCCTTGTGTAGCCTAGGAAATTCATAGAAATGTCTCAGAATAGACTTATTAGAACGAGTTGGAACCTTGGAGAAGTCAAAGAAGGGATTTGGAGTCCTGGAACAACTGTCATATGTTCAATACATGGCCGAGCTTACTTCATGGTAAGACCATTAATTTTGTTTCCCTGCTCTGCTTCCAGCCAGCACCTTCCTCCATCATGCTTTTCCCTTCCCAATCAGATCAACTTCCACCACAGTTAATCAGAAACCTGGGCCTCCAGAGAGCTGTGTGGAGTGTACGTGGCATCTTGCACATGACCACAATAAGGGCAGCAAAGGCCAGTTCAAACTGTTCTCTGATGAAGACCACATTTTTCATACACAATCGTATATTGACTGTCAAGTTTTTGTGATTAACTTTTGATTTATTTTGACATGTTTGTGCCTTCATTCTTGAACTGTCTAAAGCCTTTTTATATTTTTATGAAATAACTGAAATCGTGGTTTGGGAACGTGACCTGGGAAAATACTGTAGAGTAATTTAGATTGGGGCTCTGTAAGGTACCACTGAATGCCTTAACTTTGCACCATCTGTTTAGAAAGGAGGTAGACATTTGGCGGACCTCTTTATGAGACAATACTGGATTGTTGTACTGTGTGTAGTGTAGTAGCCACTTGCGTAAGTCATCTCTCCTAAGGTGTATATAATCTTAGTTATTCAAACATAGCCCATCCATTCCATTCATCCATTGTCCGAACCGCTTATCCTGCTCTCAGGGTCGCGGGGATGCTGGCGCCTATCCCAGCAATCATTAACATTTATTTGTACAATTTACATTCTTCATTAAACTAATGATCTTTATCAAATCCATGTAATATTGATTTAGATGATCAAAAACAACAGGTTTTTTTAACATGCACTTAATTTCAAGATGCAGAATTTCACAGTGTCATATTCTCCATAGACCCATTTTATTCTGATAATGGTCTCATACAGAAAGTGAATACCGTAGTTTAGTTTTTATTTTATTCTTACCTGAATGGAAAATCCTCTTAAACAAATTCATGTGGCTGTATGGAGCCTTGCTTTCTGAAATCTCCAGCACAAAACCCTGTACCAAAATGCTGATTTAGCTCTTATGCTGAAACACAATTACTGTGTCTGTTGTCTAAAGGATCTGGAAAGCTAAGCTTGTACTGACTCCAGCAAATCTAGCCTCTATTAGTCGGGCTGGGACAGATGTGTCTGTTTTTTATTTTAATTTTACGTTATGTCTGATGTGTATCTTGCACATAGTGGTTGACAGAAGTCTTGCTATAGAATTGAAGACTTATGTTTGTAATTCATGACCTTCTTCCTTCATGTTACATCACTGCCCCCTCTAGCATTATAACCAGTCAATCCAACAACAGCACAGACCTGTTTACTCTCTCTCTCTCTCTCTCTCTCTCTCTCTCTCTCTCTCTCTCTCTCTCTCTCTCTCTCTCTCTCTCTCTCTCTCTCTCTCTCTCTCTCTCACACACACATACACTTTCTCAGTGAGTGAGAAATTGAAGCTTTACAACATGTTCTCTCAGCGATGTGACACTCTGTCCCCCAGGAAATCGTGTCATTCTTTCCTCTTCACCAGCTCTTCATTCCACTCTATCACTCAGCATCTCGCCATTCTGTCCTGTTTCTCTCTGCACCTCATCACTCAACCATCACACCACAGCACCACCACCCCCATCTGTGGAAGAAATGTGGTTGTATAACAGCAAAAGTTGTAACCAAAAATACTACTAATTATCATAGGTTCTCATAAGATTTTCCATTGTATTTTTTTTCCACATGTCAAATACTTGCATCCATGTCAGAAGCTACGTTTACATGCAACATACTAACAATCTGCTAACAATCTGATTGATGGCTCAATTGGAAAGATTAACCTTTATAGACGAGTTTTCCCACCCTTACATAGGGCGCCAGGGTGGGTGCATTGTTCTTCCGGTCTAAACATCTGTATCTGGATATCAACATGCAAGCCTACATCTGTGATATATTCAACAACATTAAACATTAAAAATGGACATTAGAAAATAAAAAAATGGTTCAGGGACACATTGTGCTGTGCGTGGCTGTACTAATAAACGGAAACGCCCGAATGAGTGATTGGATAGAGAGTGTGTTGCCCATCGACCTGCCACAAAACGGCAATGTCCCTGCATCCCATTGTTGTCCTTCCACAGAAAACCCACCGCAGATTTCGAATCACGGCTGTGGTTGAAGGCTTTGAATTTGAAGAAACCACTGAAAAATGTGTTTGTTTGTTCCCATCACTTCATTGCCAAAAAGCCAACCAAAGAAAACCCTTTCCCTGAACTGTGGTAACTAGGTAGCTACTCGTTACACCGGGAAAGAAAAGCATAGGGTGGCCCGAATACGGAAATGGACCGGAAGTGCCGCATAAACTTGTCTATATAATCACGTAAATTGTAGAAGAGGTGTCCGATTGACCTCTGCTCTATAAAGAGGTGTTGGACAGCTTTTGTCAACCTGTTATTAACTGACCATATAAACAGTTGAGTCTGACTTCTTTCTCAATCAGTATGTTTATGTACTTAATGCACAGGATCATTTGTGTCACACTGTCAACAAGCGGGACTCCCTTTTTATACGCTATTTCATCTGGGTGATGCCACCTTAACCATTTAGACCTTTAACATTATTTACCTGAACCACCACCCTGGCCCTAACCTTAAGCCTAAATTTAGTCCTTAAATTAATCTAATGTTGACCCTTGGGTGAAATGGTATACAAGCAGCAACATACATGGCAGGTTAAGTTGTAAGAACTGGTCCTTGGCAGGGACAAACTTCACGCTCCAAACTTTGAAAGGCTTCAGCATTGTTGAGCCTACTACCATAGCCTGTTTCTGTGTGAGTTACGTAGGGGAGGTACAGGTGCACTACCTCACGAAACAAATTATGATATAAATTGGTGGACTTGAGGTGACATCTCTCAGTTTTTAATCTCATTTCATATTGGTGTGTCTAGTTATGTATTGACGGGACTTGATGCTACTTACTTGATGCTAAATGCCACTCTTCACATGTGCAGAAGTTGTGTTCGGACCACATCAATTGCACATATAAACGGATACTTTGAAAGGGCTGGCCATGTTTGGGCATAATATAATATAAACAGTTATAAAAAGTACATATGAACCGTTCATTTGAAAGCTTCAGTCAGATAGAAATGAAAATCCCTGCATGTAAAAATAAGTGGTTTCATGTTCACATCAAATGTGAATACGGTAGATGCTGAAATATGCGTCTGTAGGTAAACATCTCTTTGTTGCAAGGCAGGGTAACCATGGCTTTTTAAAGGCCTGCAGAGCTGCAGATATGCACACCTCCAAAGTCTCCAAAGTGCTTTGACCATGTCTGCAAGCCTGTGCATCACTCCATCATTAACACATTGAGTAGAGAAAGGCAGTATAAGCAACAATGTATGAGCATATCCTAATGGGGACCAAATGTCCCCATTAGGATAGAATCACCTGAAACCACCTAACTTGTGGGGGAATTTTATAGCTCCCCATGAGTAAAAAAGGTCTATTTTAGGGACTTGGGTTTAGGGTTAAAGTTAAAATTAGGATTAGGTTAAGGTTAAGGTGAGAGTTGAGGTTAACCATGTAGTTGTGATGGTTAAGGTTAGGGACTGAATGTAGTCAATGAGGGGTCCCCACAAATATAGGATGACATGGTTGTGTGTGTGTGTGTGTGTGTGTGTGTGTGTGCAGACATTGTTAGTCAGTGTGTGAATTCCTGATAGTGTATCCCAGCGGGGGAGCTGGGAGGTACTGGCAGCCCACTGTGTACTATAAACTGTAGAAGTCACCTCTAAAGACTGGGGGGCACAGACATGTCTGTGTGAACTAGCCTGATTTACAGTTCAAGGAACCATGAACATAAAACAAAAGATATATAAAATAGGTTTCTTCCATAAAGACCACTGTTTTCAAGCTCCAAATCCAGACTATCCCTCTGGTGAAATGCTGGACATCAGTTTACACAGGCAGTGTTTTGTATTGGTAGGAACAGTTTAGGTCTTGGTGGTAGAGCATCTGTGTCACATTCTGAGAAGGCAGAGATGAATAAATTGACTTCTTTTGTCTGATTGAAAATTGCATTCATTTTTGAACTGAGCTAAACTATACTTAATAGCCTTTGCACACTTTTCCATCTGTGTAATTAAGTGTCGTCCAAACGTGGGCTTGTGTTTTAGTATGATGTATAACTTCTTGAGGGTGAACAACAAACAACAAACTGGACAGCATGCATGCACTCTACAGGAAAGGGAAAGAGTTTCTCGTTCCTTCCTTATCTCATCATTCATGTTTTGCTCTCTGCCAATTATAAGTGGCGGTCACACTATTAGTTTCTGATATATGATGGAGATATAGCATCAAGGTGGGTAGGGGGTTGATAAAACATGAAATATAATGGCCACCTCTATCACAGGGATGGTCTAAAGATGACAACACAATAGAGGATAAGGTCCAAATAAGAGCCTGAATGTCACACTAGGGTCCCTCACACCTGCTCCAGCTTTACTCCCACATGTGAGCGATGTTCTAATTTATGTGTAGTGAAATGTGATTTGATTATAGGTGTAAATCTAATACCAATAATAAAAGCAAAATAGGTTAAGGTAACTGTGTCACATCAGTTGTTTAAAAGTACAGTATTATGTCTGTGCACACACACAACATTCATCTGCAAAGTGACTGATAGAACAACCTACTGCAGATGTCTCTATGGTTCCCTTTTGGACAGGTCTTCATATGAGCTATTAGACCACGACGTGACACTCGCCTGTCTGTTTATACACACCATACACTCCAGGGCCACGCTCTCACACTCTTCCTGTAAACAGTCCCATCTTCTTCCTCCATATGGCTCCCTTGCACACTCTCACAAATGATCATACACCTAATGTATACACACACACACGCCATCATCATCATCATCATCATTAAGTAGACACAGCTGTCACACAGACTGAGTGGCAGTTCATCAATGTGCAATAATTGTGTTTTCATTCAGGCACTTTCCAGTCTAAATGGAGTTCATTCCCCTCGAACGGAAAATGAATAACATTCTACCTGAACCAAGCTGATAGTTTCCCATCATATTAGAAGAAGAAAAAAAACTTGTACAGCACGATACGAATAAACTGAATTTTTAAATCAGGTGATACGTACTGTACACTTGCTGGGTTGTAAGAAATAAAATAAATCATGTACAGAAATTTTGATGTGATATTTCAGTGATAAATGTAGCATTACTTTGATTTTCTTCTACTTTTGATCAACTTAATTTAGTATTTGGTTCCTAGCGTGTGTCGTTCCAATGTCTCCTTCAATTGTCCTCTGTTCACAGAGTTCCTTTCGATTTGAAACTCCATTTAATATCTTTTCAACACACTGTATTGTCTGAATGAAACCATTGCCAATTTTCAGGACCTTGAAATCTATTTTTCTGCTGAAAAGGCACTTATTTCTAGAAATTCCAGTAGTTCTGTTCTCAAGTTGTAATAGCATCATCTAGTGTCTTATGCAATTTCCCCCAAATAGTCCTAACAGAGGAGACACAACTCATAACAAACGAATAAAAATAAAATTTCAGTGTTTTAAATATGACAGTTGACTGTAGATTCCATTCTGTTCCATGGCTTTCAATGGAGCAGCAAAGGAAAATTAAGTGAGCGACAACGACCGCATACCACAAAGCCATAAAGCACTGTAAGTACAACAGTACCTTGGCATTAACAAAAGACATGATCGATGATATCAGCTACAAGCTCAACTTCTTTTCTCTTGACTTTTTTTTTTGCATCGCAAGCATGTTAGTGAAACATCCATAACTATCATTTGATTGTAGTCCATGTTTTCTTCTTTGGCCAACTTCAGAGATGAGGCTATCACCATGGCAACATTGGCATGGCTGCACTCCGGGATCTGCCATGTATCACAGCCGTTGACACCAATTCCACAGTGACGCATGGTACAATGGTTTTCAACATTCACATTAGGCTGCTGACCCAGTGCCGACACATAAATGCACGGGTGGATGGAGCTCTGTATATTTAAGCTGTGCATATCCTCACAGGGACAGAAAGTGCTGTGAAACTGTGAAAACCGTAAAGCCAAAATTAAAGCAAGAGGATTATTCTTTTTTTTCAGTTGGCAACTATGAATACACAGATAAGAGGACACCATTGACCGATCAGTATAAGGTGGCAGGGTGGAGTAATTGGTTAATGTAGAACAGCCCAACAAACATTTCCTCAAGCTTTCATTGAGACCAGCAAGTCCAATAGACATTGGCAACAAGCTAATTTCTACCTTTACCCATAGGGCAAAATTATCTTGGGGAAATGCTGATTTTGGATGGAAACAATATTTCATAGTGGTATAGCCAAATACACATTGTAGAAAGTTAAAATTATATTGGTTTGTCTCATCTGAGTGGGTATGTTAGTGTTAACACATGAATCCCATAGAATATGATTCTAATTGCATGGACAGTATGGTGGTTCGAATAAATTAGGTTTATCTTTTATTCAAGCATGTACTTAAGTTTCCATTGAGAACTGCTTTTCCTTGTGCATCAACACCAATTAAAATAAACCCCCACAGTTTATTTTAGTTCCTCTCCACCCAAGTTCATATCCTTGGAAGTGACAAGAAAAGGAACTTTAATTCTTTTAGTTTAGCAAAGGCAAATTCCTATTTTCCACACATATTCTTATATCGAGTGGCACATGGTGCAGTGGTTAGCATGATCACCTCACAGCAAGAAGGTCTGGGGTTCAAGCCCCAGGGTAGTCCAACCTTGGGGGTCATCCTGGGTAGTCCTCTGTGCGGAGTTTGCATTTTCTCCCCATGTCTGGTGTCTGCGTGGGTTTCCCCCGGTTGCTCCAGTTTCCTCCCACAGTCCAAAGACATGCAGGTCAGGTGAATTGGCCATACTAAATTGCCTCTAGGTGTGTGTGTGTGTGTGTGTGTGTGTGTGTGTGTGTGTGGGCCCTGTGGCAGCCTGTCCAGGATGTCTCTCCGCCTGCAGCCCAATGACTGCTGGGATAGGCTGCAGCATCGCATCCCCGTGACCCTGAGAGCAGGATAAATGGTTTGGATAATGGATGGATGGATTCTTACATCGAGCTAAAACTACAGCTATGGGATAGAGTTAGGCCAAAGTAGTTATAAATGCAGCAATCTGCCATTTTGACATTTGCTCCACTGCATTTTTCCAATTTAGCAGAGTGCTAAGACTTGTTTTAATGACCATAGACACAGCTTGTTGAATAAATTTCAAGTGCTGCTCTTGAGATGGACCTGGGACATGCCCGTACATTTACACGGACCAGAAAATACACCACAAATGCATCCTAGTTGCTTTTTTGCTGGAGTTGTTTTGATTCATCCAATAACTGGAGAATTGCATAAGACAGGGACCTGGACATTTATTTGTTTCCTTCCTTTCAGACATGCCAAAAGAAATCACACTCTACTTAAAAACAAACTATTTTTTCTGTAACTTGCTCTACCAAGCTGGCAATGTCTCCTCCCATAAATGTCAACAGCTGCAATGACTGCACTTGGAGATTTTAAGGGCCCTTTCACACTTATGTTGTTTAGTCCGGACTTTCAGACTTTCCAGAAAAATTCGATTGCCAGGTGTGAAACCTCTTGGACCAGGGTACACGGTCTTTGGTCCAAGCTCAGGAGGTAGTCTCAGTTTAGACCAAGGTTCATGAATGTCTAATGTGAAATCAAAGGTTCGGACTTTCGGATCAATCATAGGAAGTGATAAAACAAACACGAACAGTAACACCTAGCAACAGCGAGCGCGCCTGGCAACAACGAGCGCACCTGGCGGCAACAACGAGCCAAAAATTCAAGTCAAGGTCCGCTGGTATGAACGCAAAAGTCCTGAACCTAATGACTATAAAATAACAGATGTGAAAGCACCAGAACCAGACTCTGGTTCAGACCTTGGTTTGGCCCCACTTTTCCTCGACGTCAAATGACAGACATTGTGATGTGTGCCACAAAAGGCCACCCACCATGACAAATCACCATTAGAAGGATATAAGAATGAGCAGTCATTTTCAACCCCTACTTTTTTGTTTTATTGAAACACCCTAAAATATACATGCAACACTGCGCAAAGCCCCAACACCTTTGTAGCTCCACTCAGTAATCACAACGAAGCAAGTCTTGGATAGGAACGGGGTTTATTCTTCGGGAACAGGCCAACCCGTGAGACTGGGTTGAGAGCAAATAAAAATAAAATGCATACTTGTACGTCAATTCTCAATAACTGCACATAGTTAGCACATTAGCAAATTAGCTAGCACAACAGACAATTAGCAACACATAACATTACCTCGTCAGCTGCTTAGTACTGAGAGGGGCTAAATTCTTCACTTCGTCTGGTCTCCGTCTGGTCTCCGTCTAGATTATCTTCTTTCCTCAGGTCTTACAGGTAAGTATACAATTAAACCTTCTTATTATCTTAACTTGTCTTTCTCTTAATTAGCATTGTCTTGTGTGCTGCTATTTTCTTGTTGTCGCTGTTAGTGCTATTATTTTTGGCGCTTGTTATCGAGGTGCTACATTCTTAAATTGCCGGTAACAAAAGAGCCGCGGAGATTAGTTCCGCCCTCCGTACTAAAATATACAGGTGAGAAGTAGGAACCAAAATTATAATGCAGAAAACAAAACTAAAAACTTAACTGACCCTGTCTGCAGTTACAACCTTAATAAATGTCGACATGTTGCTTTTTATTTTCAATCTAGCTACCAATATATTATTATTCTCTCCGAATAACATTTATAAAACTGATTTATTTCTTAAACTCACAATGTGGAATGGATCGCCTTTCCTGTGAGCTACACCTTTCCAATGTAAGTTGTGGGGTGGTTCTGAATATTAGACACAATGATAGGCTTCTGAGTTTTTTTTGTTTTAGCATACTTCCTATAATGCTTCTAACAACGAAACTAGAACTACTGTGAGTCTTTTTGTAGGTTACAGTAGTCACCCTCTCCCAGAAGCGTGCCCTCGCGCTCTGTTATTCCCACGCTCTGAAGATACTCTTTTTTTTTTGTTTTTCTATTGACACATTTTTTATTGACATATTTAAATTCTACATACAACACATAAAACAAAAGAAAGAGGGGGAAATAAAAGTAAATAAAATTAAGAAAATAAAATAAATACATAAATGAAAGAGAGGGGAGTCCTAGAGGTTCTCTGCAAGTTCAAGTTCTGCTGTCAATTCAAAGTTCCATAGCATTCTTCTTCTCCATTAAACTCAGTGATGATAAATAATGTCACAGTTCCCTTTGAAATGTGAAAAAGTTTGGCTCTGTTTTCAGGAATCTGCTCTTATGCAAAAAGAACTTTCCCAGAATAATAATTGTGTTAATTGCCAAATCATGTGTCCCATCTTTCACAAGCATATGAAAAATCACACCCTTTTTTTTAGTTCAGAGAAATTGTCAAATTTAGGAAACAACTATGCAGATCTTCCCAAAAGGCACCAACAAACTGATATTCATAAAGCACATGTTCTGTTGTTTCAATGTGTTCATTGCAAAATGAGCAATTGTTACAGTCTAAACCGAATTGATGTCTTAAAAATTATCCGGAAGGATATATTACATTAAGCATTTTTAAAGTGCAATTCCTTTACTTTTGGTACAATTGGAAACTTAAATAATTGTATTCTCAGTTTTCAGCTTCATCTTTGGAGAAATATTGTAAAATTGAGTGTCTGTTTGATGAAAATTGATATAATTCTTTGACAAAGACTCTCTGGATTGTGGTGTTGGGCAATTTTAGACCGATGACATGTCAATTCACCAAAAGTTTAGGAAGGTGCGGATCGATATTATTTTGATAAAAATTATAAGACATCGCTATTATACAGTGTGGGATTGCTTTGATAACAGCATCATATTGTTTTCGATCATTTGAATTAAATTTTGAACAAAAATTCTCATAAAATATAATGTATCCTGTATTTTTCATCAAGTGCATTACATACCATATTCCTTTCTCGAGCCAATTTTTATAAAACAAGGATTTATTTCTAAATACCACATACCTGCAATTCTACAATGGAGTGGTATGGGGACTAAAATTATGCTTGTAGATCATTTACCAATATAGTAATATTTGTTGATGAAACATTGATAATTTGATCGGGAGTTTTTTTAAGGTTAGATGTTGATGCCTCCAAGCTTCGTAAAAATTTGGCTTGGGATATTGAACCATAAGCTGTTTTCATTTTTCACAAAGGGCCTTAACCAATTTATTTTGATAGTACCATTAATACATTCAATGTCAACGGCTTTCAGCCTTCCTTCCTCAAAATCTTTAATCTTCATTCCGTTTCTAATATAGTGTTTTTCTTTTCCAGATATAATTAAAGTTGACCTGGTTTATTGCTTTCATTGCATTTTTTTGGGGAGTGACGTATAAGCTGGGTAAATTAATCTTGAAATGCACTCCTTTTTTGTGAGAAAAACTCAACCAATAATAGAGATGTCTCTTTGAGATCACAAATTCAGATACGATTTACATTTATCTAGATTATTCCAAATGTTGAGATTATCCAGTGTGTTATCATTTGTAATGTGTATACCCAAGTATTTAGCAGTTGATTTAACAGGGTTATTATGAATTATTGTCAGAGGAGAGTTATGAATTGGAAGTTACTAAATGTTTTTAAGGTTTAATCTTGAGCCATATGCCTTAGAGAGGAAATCGATTACATTGATCATTTTTGGAATTTGAATACCATTTGTTCATGAATATGGTTGTATCATCTGCCATTTGGCTGAGTGTCAGCTGTTTGCCTAAGCCTGTCAATTTTTCAAAGTCTGCATTTTTCACAAGAATGCAGAGCATTTCCGCTGCAGCGATTAAAAAGCAGAGGGCAGATGGGACAACCTTGTTTAATTAATTTGTCAATTAAGAATCTTTAAGCTGGATCTTGTGGTAACAAGTCTGTGCTATTAGTGTCCTTATAAATGAGTTTAATTAAAATTTAAAGCTTTCTCCTAATACAAACAATTCTAAAGTACAAAACATAAACTTGTGTTCAATTATGTCAAAGGCTTTAAAAACATCCAAAAACAAGATACCTAGGGACAATTTAGTACGGCCGATTCACCTGACCTACATGTCTTTGGACTGTGGGAGGAAACCGGAGCCCCCGGAGGAAGCCAACGCAGAACAGGGAGACCGACCCGGAACGACCCCCACAGTTGGACTAGCCCAGGGCTCGAACCCAGGACCTTCTTGCTGTGAGGCGACCGCACTAGCCACCGTGCCACCCTTTTTAACAAAGTTATATATAAATTTGTTAAAAGAAACACTCAATGGGGTGGGATGGTGCTCAACAAATAAGGAGCAAAATAATCCAGTTATTCAAGTAAATTCTCCATGAGACAGTACAAACCTGTTTCATGCTATAAGCAATCCTTATAGCATGAAACAGGCTTGTACTCTCTCATAGAGAATTTACTTCAATAACTGGATTTTATGTATGTGTATATATATATATATATGTATGTATATATATATATATATATATATATATATATATATATATATATGATGAGTACAAGTGATGTATACATATATGATCAGAATTGATGCTAATGTATATCCTTTTCCAAGCAAAACAATCTCCCATAAAGATGAAAGGCTAATTTTCATTGATTGACTGGTTAAACCGAGCAGGTCAAGGGTCATGAAGGAAGAACAACATATCATGTCAACAAGAAACATCAATGGACATCAGCCGGCTCAGAAACGAAAGGGTCACTGATATATTTATATAAGACTGGGTTTGTACTGTTCGCAAACACAGAGGTCACTTTCTAGCACACGGTGATGAAGATGATGAACATTTGTTTTAGCCTCATGCCTTCATGAGCTTTGGCTGGTTTTTGTGCTTGCTCCTATATTAGTGCATTAAGACCTTAAATTAGCTGCTTGTGTTATGCATGTATGAACAGTTTCCTGTCTGTATCAATATAGGTCTCTCTCAGCCTCCTCATTAGTTTTCCTTCCATAAGTGGTCGATTAGATGGATACCAGAGTTCAATTTTTCACAGGCCTTGGATATTATCATAACATCCTGAGGAAAAGGATCTTGATGACACCAGGATGGAAATGACAAGTGTCTCGTGGAGAACACGGATGTCGGCTGTGTGACCTACAGAAATTATTCAAGACTAATCTCGTATTAATGAATTAATGCTGGATTTGTCAGGATTCTCAGTAGAATAAGGTTCATTTGGAAACCTCGGTTCACTCCAGTAGCAGTGCCTTTTTTCATGGTCCCTTAAAAATTTTGACTCTGCAGTGTTCACACAAGTAACATATCAATAGCACAGCATAGCCGAACGTAATTGATTTTCTTCAAAGATTTAGTGACTCAATAATTTATATCCAAATCAATGTCATTGGCATTTATTAGGAAGCCTATTTAAAGTGAAATTGTGAAACCAGCAGATGGGTTCTGGTATAGAAGGACTTAAATTTAAAACATCATGTACAAAAACATGAAGTGTGATATACTAGTCAGATTAAAGGAGACTGTGTATCCCTGTGCATCACTCCAGGCTGGGATGTATGAGTTATAAAAAAATGGCAAGACATCCCTCTATGATGCAAGTCAGTGGGTGAATAGAGCTGAGAATGAACAGAAGACATTTAAAATCTAAGCAGAATGTCAACTATGGTTATGTTGTTGCTGTGACCTGTGGGAAATTACTTGGTGTGGCTCACAAAGAATAAGCGCTTGAAGTACTCACTGGAGTTTTCAGTGGAAGGACATAAGCATATATAATTATGGATGTGCCCGCACACACACACACACACACACACACACACACACACACACACACACAGATGATATACTACACAGATGATATACTCAGCATCACTTTTGCACACATACAATACTTTCTTTCTCTGAAGCAGTTACTACCCCTCTAATGGATCTAGCTAGCATATAGATGAGTAAAAGAATGATAGAGTCACATCCCTGTGATGCCAAAATTTGAATCACCTCACTTGTAAACTGTTAGTTTGGCAACTGGCTGTGCTACCATTTTTGGAACATGACTATATTTGCCCTCTTGTTATCTCTGACCTCTTATGCCCTTATCATTCTGGGTATAAACCTTAGATCACTGGGCAGGGGGCTTTGGGTCATTCCTTACATTAGATTTTTGATCAAAACAGATGGGGCCTGTGCCATCAATGCACCTAATTTTGTTAAAATGCCCTCTGTGGAGTTTAGGCTGCCAGAGTCAATGTCCTCTTTCAAATTGCTCATTAAGACCTTGTTTCTACTTACACTCTTTCATGTAAAATAGTTCCCTCCTTACAGTTCTACGGCTGTAGGTCAGCTCTAGTGAAAAGGTTTTTTTTCCTGTAATTTGTACAGTTTAATGGCAATTTGCTGTAAGTATAATACACCGGGGTCGTGGATATAGTAGTAGTAGATGGCTATATTAATAATGTACATCTTTTATTCTGGCCTTTTATGCAAAATGGCTCTTTAATTCTTGTCATATCAAAAAACTGGGGATCACAAGTACTACACTGGTTCTGTAAGAAAGGTCAGTTGGATTTCAATTGGCTGAATTTCTGGATGTAGTTATACTATGGATATGAAGAGAAAGTGGTGCTGTAACATTGCTTGCTAGCTACTGCTAGAGTGTATTACATCAAGTTTCAAGTTTGTTTTATTTACCACACAGCTATGCTGGTGGAATTAATCTCAGTATCGATGTAATAATACACCACATACAACACCAGTGCAAACATAAAGGACATAAATGCAAAAAGAAAAGAAAAACAAATAGTACACAGCTTCATATACCATACATACAATAGTTAGGCCAACTTTTGCATATTTATCAACTGTACAGTTGTGGGGAAAAAGCTCTGGTTAAGCCTTTTTTCTGCCTCCTAGTGGCCTGTACCTTCTTCAAGACGCTGAAAAAGATGGTGAGCTGGGTGGAGAGGGTCATCCGTTATTTTGATTGCTTGTGAGATGGTGTGTTGTGTGTATAAGGAGTCCAGTGTGGGGAGTTTGAAGTTCTTTGATGCTCTGGTGATAATTCTGTCCATTCTCTTTATTGCAATGTTACAATTTAATTTAGCAGACACTTTTATCAAAGTGATGTATATCTGAGAGTTAATGCAACATAAGCAAAGATCTAGTCAGGAGATAACAATGCAAGTAAGTGCAAAAACAAAACAAAACTAGATTCAAGTATAATAGGACATATACGTGTCAGGTGTGGAGGTGTTCAAGAAAGAGCTGGGTCAATAGCTTCTTCGATTGAGAGGGACTCAAGGGATCGAATGGAGTTTGGTAACTTGTTCCATCAATGGGGAATGACAGAAGAGAAGAGTCTAGCTAGTTTATTGTGCACTTAGATGTGTTTCCATATCAGAGAGTAATCAACAGTGACAGGATGCTCTAGATTGTTATCCTATTATAACATGATGCGATGTGAGCAAGTCAGTGTTTTGTTTTTTGTTTTGTTTTTTTAAGCACTTACTACTTTTCATTGCTCTGTCCAAATCAGCTCCATGCAACAGAGAACTTAAATTGAAAACAAAGCAACACTCACTTGGCAATAAGGCACTATCATATTCCAGAGATGGGGACTCGAGTTTGTGACTTGGACTCGAGTCGCACTTAAGTCACACACAGCGACTTGAGACTTGACTTGAGACAAATCCTCAAAAGTCTTGAGACTCAACTCGGACTCGAGATTTGGGACTTGAGAAAAATCTTTATTTTAGATTTTTTTTTTTTCGTTTTTGGCGCATTAATGTTATGGAAACGGCTGACGAGCGGAATGCATGGGTGTATTGTAGTAGAACTGGATACCAGATCTAAAAATGGCGCCTGTTCATTCCTATGAGAATTGCTCGCCTGGTGCATATGCCAAAACATTTTCTGGCTTCTGGTTTACTTCCGGCTACATGGGGCCCACTGAATATGCGCATCAGTGTTACTCCCATCGTGCCTCTAGGCTATGAGAACCAGTGCCATTTATAGCGAGAGTCTGGCCATCCTTGGATCTTTGTAACACGCGCTGTGATTGGCTGAGAGCCTGTCACCTGCTTGAGGGGCGCTATGTTGCCTACCAATGTCTGGCTCTGTTATCATGACGTTTCAATGATTTTTCATGCGTTTTCAGCCTATTTCTCGCCGATTTGTAGCAGTTGAAGGAGAAATGGTGTGTTGTGCTGCTTGGGGCTGTTGCGTTCGGCCAGGACAAGGCCGTATGATGCATCAATTTCTAAAGGATGTACAAAGGAGGGCAGTTTGGACCATGAAGATTCGCAGGCTGGGCTGGTCCCCCTCAGCTTATTCCTACTTGTGCTCGGTGAGTTCATTTCAGTGTTTACAATTTTTTGACAAACTAACTTCCCTAGAGCAATCCGAGAGTCTGTAAGGTATTGATGTGTGGAAATCAGTTGTATAGCACACCCAAGCCGTGTATAACCGTTGACAGAAATCAGACAAATGTAAACAGTGTCAGATTGTTGTATGGGATGGACTAAGTGGCAGGCCTGAGCCGAGGCAGTGTGTGGGTAGTGTTGAGATAAACTAGACAAGAGCCCCAGTACAGAACTGACGCTGCACTGGCTAAACGTCGAAACAGGTATGCCCAATATTTTTCAAGTGTCCTTGATATTATTGCTCATTATCATTCACTACTGAACGTCTGTTTATTTCGAACATAAAAAAATCAAATGTATAATAAAAGAAAACAAAAGAGAAAAATCAAAACAAACAGGCAATATCATCATCAAACATTTGTTTTAAATCTCGGCAGTCCGAAAAGGAGTAGGCAGAAGTTAAAAAAAAACAAAACAAACTTTTCTAGTCCTACCCCCTTTTTCTATTGTAGTATTTCAACAGTGAACTGTGTGATTTAAATGAAAACTCAATCATCTACCACCAGTGACCATGATGTTCTAAAATATGTAATTCTGGTACTGGTCACCAAATTACCTACCATTCCAGTAGTGTAGTGGATAAAAACCAAAGCCTCTGGGGTAAATTGTTTGGGTTGAAATCGACATGTATGCAGCAGAGGCCCCTGCTCAGTGCCTGTGACTGTATTGTAGCGAATTAGGGGGGCAGCCCGGGAACCGTCGCCACACCCGGGACGCGAATCCGTATCTCCCACTCTGAGAGCGACAGCGTTAACCAGTCGACTAAAGGGTCCGACCCGTCAGCCAGCGGCCAACGTGTCTACTTATCCATGCACGTTACACTATTATGACTGCTGGTGGGTTTCTTCCTGATCTCATCACCTTCATCATGGACTGAAAAAGTGAAACACATTATTACCATAGCCTCTGCTCCTGATCTGGTGTTAAACCACCTACTCTGACTACTGGTACGCAATGATAAAACACATTTCTGGTTCTCTGAAACTGGGATTGAAATTATCGAAAATCCATAATTTCTGGAACCCTAAGTACTGGTACTGAATGATGTAAAATGCATAAAGTGCCTCTCAAAATTATTTACACAGTGGTTCTCAATAGCTTCAATATGTTGTCTACATTTTTAATCTAATGAATTATCGTTTCCTCTAAATTGGGGTCAAAGTCTAGTAATATAAATGAAAAGAGTGATCCATTCATGGTACATTACAACCACAAAACAGGGTAAGCTGTGAATCTCATTTTGCCATGTGACCAGTTAAGGTGACAGATACAATAGTCATGTTATATTCTTGTTTAACAGTTGTCAGAAGTGTGGCGACTTTCGGTCAGTTATCGCATTAAGCTGGTCACATGACATAAATAGGTTTGTAGCTTACCCTATTATATGTAGTGCTTCAATCGTTCTGATTCCTATCACTGCACTTGATATGTGACCCCCGACTTACAGGCACATTAATTTATTAGATTACATAATTTAGACAACATTTTGACACCATTAAGAAATGATTTTGAGCTTTTCTGAGGCTGTCATTAGCATTTTTAAGACTTGCATACCACTGCATAAATACTTTTGAGAGGCACTGTAATTTCTGGTGGGTACTGGTATTGGATGATGGAAAAGACAATTTCTGGTACTCTTACTACTGATAATGAGTGATGCAAAATACATAATTGTTGATAAAAAATACGTTCAAAACAAAGTCTAACAAATGACCAATAAATGTGACGCAAAACCACAAACTCAAACTATCTTGTCGTGTGAAAGAGAAGGCTCAGCTTTGTGTCATTTATTCACCTTTACCTTTGATTTTTGCTCATCCGAAGAGCGTGTGTTTAACCTAGCAAAGATCCTCGTTCCAGAGACACAATATGACCGCGCGTAGAGTGCTTGTACCCAGCCGTGACGTCATGCAGAAGAAAAAAAATCTGGGCTTTTCTGGGCATTGGAAAAAAAATTGAAAATATTAAAACCACATGGGTTAAGAATATACAATACAAAGAGTAATAATTGACCATGATTGTAGCTGCAGGTGTCCTGTCAACAGTTTTACAGCAGTCTCTTTACAATGGTGGTCTATGGGGAAAATGCTTTTTGGGCCGCCGGGGATTTTTCGCTGCAATATCGCGAGTGACCGACCACTGGAAGAAATTGGCTGCAAGGCTGAGCGGCGGCGCCGTATCCACTTCTGCTATAATACATCCATGGCGAAATGTCATCCCCTCCCTTATTATCATGCATAGCATGCGCGCAGCCACAGATGACTGTAAACTGCAGCAACAACACCGTGACCATGGCGAGCACACCTGCAGTTTAGTACTACACGATTAATCTAATCGCGGTCGCGACGTCAGCCTGTGCAATTATATAACCGCAAAAGGCTGCGATTTAATTAAATAATGAAATGTGTGCGTGTGAACGTGTTTGTGCGAACTCTGCATATCTACGCCCAAAATTGGGAAATGGCCAATCAGTTTCTGTTGAGGCAGTGAAGCGAGTGCAGTCTACAGTCACGTGACTATCTAGTGTCGCTGTATGCAGACCAGAAAGAAGGAAAAAATGGATACCGACAAGAACGAGCAGATTAACACTGACGAGCTGGTGGCAAAAACAAAAAACAAAAACACGACCTCTGTTACATGGCGATATTTTAGATTCAAGTTACGCGATATTGAGCAGAAAGAGGCGTTGCGTAAAACATGCGTGAAAGTCGCTACATGTCGCAGCAACACGACTAATTTGTATTATTTTTGTTGACATATATGAAATGTGTGCTCTCAATTGTAGAAGTAAATCTTTATTTTTGTATTAACACAGGCAAACTTCATGAGTACATACGGGTACTGTGTGACGAACAATGATAACAGCCAATGAAATGCGCTGAGATTGACACGCGGTCTTTGCGTATATAAGCGCTTCTGTCAATCAAGTGCCTCTTTCTACGTTGATTCCGGTAAGAGGATAACTGACACCCCACCGTGTATTTATTTCCTCCGTAAAGTTAACAATTATTTCGGTCTAGCACTGGGTATGCACGCCAGAATCGCTGAACAATTCAACTCTGACAACAATTTTTAAGTAACGACCACGGATTTCTAGACTCGCTAGGCCTTGGCTGATGGGTCGGGCTCGGACCTTTAGTCTACTGGTTAGCGCGTTCGCCCATGGTCCGGGCTATCCGGGTTCATTTTCCCGGCTGCCCCTGAATCCGCTATATTTATGTATACATTTGTTTATTATATCGCAATCGCAGAAAGAAGGCAACAAGAAGAATGTAGACCATGGCTCATCTGTCAAGACTGAGCTCATTTCGCTACACCCGGGTGTCCTGTGATGGAGAAGTGGACTGCCTGGATTTCTGGAACAGGCATGCAACGGTCTTCCCGAGGCTCTATCCCGTGGCTACGAGAGTGCTCGCTTTTCCTGCCACCAGGATTTCGCGATGTCGCGATCGTAGCAATTAGTGTAAATTCACCCAATCCCCAGTGAATTCTGCGCAACCTTTGCAATTTCGTCAACTCACCGCAACGTTTCCGCAAATTTGACCAATCATCATAGTTTCCCGTGAGTTTCACCAATCCTAGCAATCCCCCGCGCAAACCCTTGAGTCATACGCCACCAAATGACGTTCTTGTTTCTGGTTGTGAAGATGCAGACGTGCGCCACGAACGTTTCATTTACCAACTAAAATGACTGTCAAAGACCGTGCAAGGCAATTCCCTGATGTTCTGCACGAAAGAGGGGGTGCCCTGTTTTGCATGGTGGTGGAATGGCTGAAATGCGTGGACAACAGACAAGACAAATCACCATGACAGAGGTTGTTGCATCCAGATCTGTTGCAAGCGCGGAGAATCAAGGTGAGTTAGATTCAGTATGCGTTGTTAGTGGTGAGGTTCAGTGCACTTTAACTTATAAACCTGTTTGCTGCTTTGTGGAATACCCGCTAGGTGCACTTGTTCATTTAGAAGTAAAGCATATTTTGTTAGAATTTTTGTAGCCCTGAGCCTTTTTTGGCAAGGTTACTTATAACACGCGGTTTTATTCTCAGTGGAACAGGTTGCCTTCGATTTATAATGAATTTTACAAAAAAAAATCGCAACTATTTAAATTTTCACTTGCTCCCGCAATTTCACTGGGGGGAAAAAATTGCAACGTGCATTGCAATTTTTTAGAAAAGCTGCCGCGAAATGCGCCCTCACCGAGCCAGGCTTACTGCAATAACACTGTCAAGCTTGATCTTTTTGAAATGTAACCATGTTTTGTGGCCCATACCCAGTGTAGTAAGAGAAAGTCAACCAGTCTGATCTTATTGCAGGTGTTATTACTGTAATTGTTTCATGTTATTATTATTTAATGGGTCAGGTGAATCGGCCATACTAAATTGTCCCCATAGATGTGTGTGTGTGTGTGTGTGTGTGTGTGTGTGTGTGTATGTATGTATACACTCACCGGCCACTTTATTAGGCACACCTGTCCAACTGCTCGTTAACGCAAATTTCTAATCAGCCAATCACATGGCAGCAACTCAATGCATTTAGGCATGTAGACATGGTCAAGACGATCTGCTGCAGTTCAAACCGAGCATCAGAATGGGGAAGAAAGGTGATTTAAGTGACTTTGAACGTGGCATGGTTGTTGGTGCCAGACCGGCTGGTCTGAGTATTTCAGAAACTGCTGATCTACTGGGATTTTCACGCACAACCATCTCTAGGGTTTACAGAGAATGGTCCGAAAAAGAGAAAATATCCAGTGAGCGGCAGTTCTGTGGGCGAAAATGCCTTGTTGATGCCAGAGGTCAGAGGAGAATGGCCAGACTGCTTCGAGCTGATAGAAAGGCAGCAGTAACTCAAATAACCACTCATTACAACCGAGGTATGCAGAAGAGCATCTCTGAACGCACAACACGTCGAACCTTGAGGCAGATGGGCTACAGCAGCAGAAGACCACACCGGGTGCCACTCCTGTCAGCTAAGAACAGGAAACTGAGGCTACAATTCGCACAGGCTCACCAAAATTGGACAATAGAAGATTGGAAAAACGTTGCCTGGTCTGATGAGTCTCGATTTCTGCTGCGACATTCGGATGGTAGGGTCAGAATTTGGCGTCAACAACATGAAAGCATGGATCCATCCTGCCTTGTATCAATGGTTCAGGCTGGTGGTGGTAATGGTGTGGGGGATATTTTCTTGGCACACTTTGGGCCCCTTAGTACCAATTGAGCATCGTGTCAACGCCACAGCCTACCTGAGTGTTGTTGCTGACCATGTCCATCCCTTTATGACCACAGTGTTCCCATCTTCTGATGGCTACTTCCAGCAGGATAACACGCCATGTCATAAAGCTCGAATCATCTCAGACTGGTTTCTTGAACATGACAATGAGTTCACTGTACTCAAATGGCCTCCACAGTCACCAGATCTCAATCCAATAGAGCACCTTTGGGATGTGGTGGACCGGGAGATTCGCATCATGGATGTGCAGCCGACAAATCTGCAGCAACTGCGTGATGCTATCATGTCAATATGGACCAAACTCTCTGAGGAATGTTTCCAGTACCTTGTTGAATCTATGCCACGAAGGATTAAGGCAGTTCTGAAGGCAAAAGGGGGTCCAACCCGGTACTAGCAAGGTGTACCTAATAAAGTGGCCAGTGAGTGTATGTCGGCCCTGTGATGGCCTGGTGGCCTGTCCAGGGTGTCTTCCTGTCTGCCGCCCAATGACTGCTGGGATAGGCTCCAGCATCCCCGCGACAATGAGAGCAGGATAAGCGGTTCAGACAATGGATGGATGGATTGTTAAATATTTTGTTCTTGGCAAATTATCTGTCATCAGTTTTTGTTGCACCATGGTTGGTGTCAGTTCGCTTTCAATTCAGAATTTAAACATTGAAATATGTTAGGTATGAGAAGGTAGTACTATCCAGCTAATAAATAAATAAATAAATAGTAAAATGTTGCCAAATACAGTTATTAACTTTAAAGGAAAGCTTTCATTGTATGTTTTTTTTCCATATTGCATTGCAATAGCCTGTTTAAAGTGATCATATATCAAACAAGTAATCAATGCTGATACTGAATACTAATAGATAAAGGAATGATGATAATGCAGTACATGCTTTGAATTCCTTTGATATAGCAATGCAGTGTT
The DNA here is from genome assembly GCF_029633865.1 of Lampris incognitus. NCBI lineage: Eukaryota > Metazoa > Chordata > Actinopteri > Lampriformes > Lampridae > Lampris > Lampris incognitus. Next base: position 36,149,315 of record NC_079217.1, read on the forward strand.
CTAAGCAGACCGGATGGCATGCAGCAGTTGATGGAACACTAATTACAACCGTAAGAGGCTTGAGACTTGACTTGGACTTGTGACCAAAGACTTGACACTTGACTTGGACTCTAGCTGAAAGACTTGACACTTGACTTGGACTTGCAAAAATTACTTGGGAGTATCTCTGTCATATTCAGAGGAGGCATTCAAAAGTGTTTGGGCACTAGCCAACTGGGTTAGTCATGCAGAATTTTTTTTAGCGTAGATGATAACATTTTACTAGCCCACAGTAAAAAAAAAACATGTTACTCAACTTCAAACAGGATAAATCCAATGTTAAATTACATACATATAAAATTTGAAGTAAAAATAAAGAAATATTTACTTGTCATGCATCATATTTGATAATTTTCCACAAACATAATAATAGATCACATATGGCAATGGCAGTGGCAGTTTTATTTATATGTAATCTCAATGTGCTTTACATTAAAAGCGAAATATAAAAATATAGGCATTAATATGAGAACATAGATAAAATAGGTAATATAAATATAACAATGAATAAATGCATGAATGAAATGCAGAAACTGAATCAATGAAGCATACACCCAACAGACATAAACATACCATACAATTAAATCCCCAAAACATCAACCCAATCAAATAGAAACCCCTGCCTTATCATATGGGCACATATCACTAACTGTACAAGAAACAAGTGCTATCGCGCACACACACACACACACACACACACAGTAATTAACCATAGGGAGAACAGGAACGTTTTGAGTTTGCTTTTGAATGTGCACACAGTTGTGATGGCCTTCAGCTCAGCAGGCAGCCTGTTCCAGAGAGCAGGACCACAGTAACTAAAGGCACCCTCGCCAGCCATGGATCTAATTTTAGGTAGAGCTAGAAAACCTCCACCTGATGACCTGAGAGGCCTGATCAGGTTATAATCAGTGAGTAAGTCAAAAATGTACTGAGGAGCCAAACCATTCAGAGCTTTATCATAATCAGAAACAAAATCATATTTATTGCCAAGTAGTTCAAGAACATAGAAAGAATTTTGTTGTAGAATAAGAGTTATTTACAGGATAGTACAGGCTTTATGCAAAGTGTCCATGAACAGAGAGCCCAGTAAGGCAGATTGATAGATTGCACTGTGTTTGTGCATGTGAATGTGTGCATGTGTATGTAATTAATTAAGTTCCCTTTATTAATCCCCTTGAGGAAATTCAGTTACTGCAAATTAACCATCCTAGTTATGATCTGTGTAGCTAGGAGCAGTGGGCTGCTGCCTTCATGCTGCACTTGGGGACCAACTCCAGTTCTGTTGGTGTATGTGTGTATGTAAGTGTATGTCATGATGTGGTGTGGGGAGAGGGTAAAAGAGGATGGGGGGTGGGTGCGGGGCAGTGTCAGTGGGTGTCTGGGGCTTGTTGGAAAGGCTCACTGCTGTGGGGAAGAAGCTGTTCTGGTTTTTATAGACCTTAACCTGTTTCCAGAGGGGAGTGTTTTGAAGAGACCATGGCCTGGTGAAGTCAATTATCCTCATAACAGAGTGAATGATACACTATAGTCTGCCCTTGTCCTTGGCAGTGGCAGCGGCATACCAAATAGTGATGGAGAAAGTGAGGTTGGACCCATTAAAGGTGGTGTAAAAGTGTACCATCATTGGCTTTGGCAGTTTGAACTTCTTCAGCTGCCGAATAAGTATAACCTCTGCTGTGCCTTCTTGGTCAGAGAGCTGATGTTCAGCTCCCACTTGAGGTCTTGTGTGATGATGGTGCCCAGAAAGTGGAAGGATTTCACAGTGTTGACTGAGGAGCCACACAGGGTGATGGGGGCGGATAAGGCTGGGTTCTTTCTGAAGTTCACAACCATCTCCACTGTCTTTAGAATGGTAAGCTTCAAGTTGTTTTGGTCACAACATGACATTATAGATTATAAGCAGGATTTTGGAAGTGATTCTGTATTGCACCGGGAGCCAATAAAGTGATTTCAGAGCCCAAGTAATATTTATGTTCAAATTCTTGTGCATGTGTAAGAAGGACTTTGGCTGCTGCATTTTGGATGAGCTGGAGCCATCTTATCGATTGTTTGGATAATCGTGCAAGTAGTGTTACGCTAGTCTAACCTGTTTGATATGAATGCATGACATATTTATGTATATGTACGTATATGTACTGAGTCAGTTTGAGATATGAATACTCTTAAGTTTTGATATATATTATAAGTGCTAAAACACTGTTCTGGTGATATTGGTAATGTGATTTTCAGAATTGAGATCAGCATCTGAAATAATGCCAAGGTTTCTGACTTGCTCACTGTATTTCAGAGACAGTGATGACAGGTGTGAATAAATTCCCTGTCTCTGAATTTTAAGGATCAATTCTGAGTATCCCGGTCTTGTCTGCATTCAGCTGTAAAACATTTATGGACATCCAGCAATTAACATCATCAATACAGTTTACTAATTTGTTAACAGGACTGAGATCACCGTAATATAGGGACATATACAACAGTATGTCAATGGCATATGAATGGTAGTATATATTATGTTTCTTTATGACAATACCAAATGGGAGCATGTATAAATTAAAGAGCAGTGGCCCAGGGACTGACCCTTGTGGAACCCCAGAGATTTTTCTTTTTTTTGTCTCTTCTGATTTAAAACTACCAACTGAAACATAAAGGCTCCTGTCCTTTAGGTAGGATGAAAACCAGTTAAGAGCAGGACTCCCTAGGCTGACTGAATAATAATATTTTTAATTAAAATATCATGGTCAACCGTGTCAAAGGCAGCAGTCAGATCAAGCAACACTAAAGTCAATATTCTCTCTTTTTATTTATTTGAAACTTGAAGTTGAGAGTCCTAGTCTCAATAGACCCCTCTTATAGTGAGTGGTATGTGCATGGCAAGCAGAGCACCACATTGTTAGGATTAGGATAACAGGCTACGCTAAAGATGGAGTTAGTAAAGTCACCTGAATGCTGAAATGATGTTCTTATACCAGCCTGCTGAACACATATTCAAATATCATCACTGGGGCCAGCTCTATTCATTTTGCAAGAGCAACCATACAATCCATGTCAATTGATTTTACTACTTTGTCCCTGTCATGATGAGGGCCCCCCAGGAGTAGCAAATGAAAAGAAATGTTTGTCAGTGGAAGAACAATTGAGATGAAACCCTCTCTCCTTTTCTCTTGCTAAAACTAAAGAGAAGTGGATGGAGATGTAGGAAGAAAAATAAGGGGTTCTTAACAGTGAGGGAGAAGCTGAGAGACTATGGTGCTGGAAACAGATCGAAAGCTGTGTGTGTGTGTGTGTGTGTGTGTGTGTGTGTGTGTGTGTGTGTGTGTGTTTCGCTATAAATCTGTAATCTCACCATACAATGTCTCATTACTGACACCAGGTAAAATTTTTTGGCTCAAAAAACAAGGACAGCTTTGTCCTCAATAATAGGACATAAATGAAGGCATTAGAGGACACTCGCTCATGGATGCACTCTTTTGGCTCTGACACACAAAAATATGGTGCATGTAGTGCAACTGGAGCTGCGTAGCAACTGTGAGTTCACAATGAAGTAACCTACGGTAACACTACATATAATGACAATCATTATTAAGTCATTACTAAGACATTAGTTAATGGCTAAGAAATCATGAACAAAACATCAATAGTACCTTTGTAAATTATTTGGTAAAAGTTAACATTTCACATGTTGTAATTCATCTATTATAAATTATTAGTTAACTATGAAACCTTTTTTTTTTTTTGGATTAATCCCCCTCTTTTTCTCCCCGATTGTACTTGGCCAATTACCCCACTTTTCCGAGCCGTCCCGGTCACTGCTCCACCCTCTCTGCTGATCCGGGGAGGGCTGCACACTACCACATGCCTCCTCCAATACATGTGGAGTCGCCAGCCGCTTCTTGTCACCTGACAGTGAGGAGGTTCACCAGGGGGACGTAGCGCATGGGAGAATTACGCTATTCTCCCCCAGTCCCCCCCCCCAAACAGGCTCCCCGACCAACCAGAGGAGGCGCTAGTGCAGCGACCAGGACACACACCCACATCCAGCTTTTCACCTGCAGACACAGCCAATTGTGTCTGTAGGGACACCCGACCAAACCGGAGGTAACACGGGGATTTGAACTGGCGATTAGTAGACCACTACGCTACATTACATTACATTACAGTCATTTAGCCGACGCGTTTATCCAAAGCAACTTACAGTAAGTGCATTTAATGTAGGAAATCAGGAGAACAACTAGTCATCACAGGTCATAAGTGCATCTTCTCTCTAAACAAGCATCTAAGAGCAAAACTAAAGTAAAAGCACGAGAAAGAGATTTTTTTTTTTAATGATAAAAACAATAAGTGTTACGAGCATGTAACAGGGTAGTAGTTCTTGAAGAGGCGTTTCCTCTCGGGTGCAGCTTCGGTACTTTGATGCCCCAGTATAAAATATTCTTGAACAAACCATTAGTAAATGATTACTTAATAGTTTGTTGCTATATTATAAATGACTTAATCCTGATAATTGGTAAGTCACTTAAAATACATTAGTTAATTATAAACACATTATAAAAAACATTCATAAGCCTTTATAAATTATTAGATAATACTATATTAACATGGCGGAAGATGGCGGTGTGAACTCAGGTTTGCAGCGGCCTCATCCAGTACTGACTATGCGGTGTCTTTGTCCACGTCTATGTCTGTGTCTAAATTTGTGTCATCATGTGAAGTTTTTATTTTGATCAATTTTTCCATTTAATGGCTGGGAGAGCTGGTGTTGGATCGGCTGGGACAGCTTGGTCTGCTGTGTCCTGAGGGCCCAGGGAGCACGGCCCTGCCCGAAGTTGCACTCGAGAGAAAACACCAAGGTGGTCTGGTGGCGGCCTCGCCTTGCATAGATTGTGCAGTGTTTTTGTTTGCGTCTGCATTTGTGTCGTTATGTGGAGTGCGGATGAGGTGTGTCGAGGGTGTCTGGCTGGGAGAGCTAGCATTGGATTGGCTGTGGGAGCCTGGTCTGCTGCGTCCTGTGAGCCGAAGGACCACGGCCCTGCTCAGAGTTGCGCCCGAAGAGGAAACACTGAGGGCAGTTTGGCAGTATGCAGAAGTGGGGCAGGATAAGCTAACTGCTAGCCCGTGCAGACTGGCAGTTCTGGCAGTCATCCTGGCTGGCGTTCATTTTCTGGACAGTGGAATTTTTGGATTGTGTTGCCGAATGGACTGTGTTGTTAAATGATTTTTTTCTGCTTTGTTCTCTCTGTTTTTGTAAGTTTTTTGTGGTGTCATTTTGATTATGTGTTTTTATCTTTTGTGCTGCACTGCTGTGAGCTGGGAGAAACGAAATTTTGTTTCTCTTGTGAGCGCAAGTACATGGTTGAAATGACAAGAAATTCTTCTGGATTCCTGATTCCTAAACATCTCACAAATGTTAGTCACACATAAACGATTAACTATTAAATCACATTAACAAATCATTCATAAATGATTATTTAATTATTTGTGGTTATGAGTGACTTGTGAAACATTCAAAGTGAATATGAAATTAAGTGATGATGTTAACATCATAAATACGTTGTAAGTCGTTTACAATGGATGTTAATTTTGAATTATTCACATGAACAAATCAGTAGTAAATGTTTATTTAATAATTTTCTGATTATATTATGAATTGAATGAGGCCTGTTCCTCATCTGTTGCTAATGATGTCTAAATGTGTTACTGAATCAATTATAAGTCATTTATAATTCCTGTTGTGTAACGTTGTAATGTTTAGTAGGGTGCAATATAAATAGTTTATTATTATTATTATTATTATTATTATTATTGGTGGCATGGTGGCACAGTGGTTAGTGTGATCGCCTCACAGCAAGAAGGTCCTGGATTCGAATCCCGGAGTTGTCCAACCTTGGGGGTCGTCTCAGGTTGTCCTCTTTGTGGAGTTTGCATGTTCTCCCTGTGTCTGCATGGGTTTCTTCCGGGTGCTCCGTTTTCCTCCCACAGTCCAAAGACATGTAAGTCAGGTGACTCGGCCATACTTAAATTGTCCCTAGGTAGGTGTGTGTGTGTGTGTGTGTGTGTGTGTGTCTGTGTGTGTGTGTGTGTGTGTGTGTGTACGTGTGTCAGCCCTGTGATGGACTGGTGATCTGTCCAGGGTGTGTCCTCGCCTGCTGCCCAATGACTGCTGAGATCCAACATCCTGCGACCCTGATTAGGATAAGCGGCTTGGATAATGGATGTATTATTATTATTATTATTATTATTATTCATTATTTCTTTCATGTTTCCTGTTTTATGTCCTGTAGAGCTGGGTCTAAACTATGGACCTGAGGTACTATAAGACAGGTGTCACTTGATATACAGTACTCGTCGTAATATGTGGGCTGTTCGGAGTAGGGCAATCTTCTGGACTGCATGGATGTTGATGTTTTCTGGGATATGGTTGGTGAACTTTTCCATTCCCTTCTTCATGAGTCCTAGAGCTCCGATGACCACTAGTGTTGTTTCAATCTTCATACCCCACATCCTATTGATATCAATCGCCAGGTCTTTGTACTTGGTCAGCTTCTCTGTGGCTTTCACTGAGGGTTTTTTTTGTTTGTTTTGTTTTTTCGTATGATAACGATGTCGGGCTTGTTGGCTTTTATCTCTCTGTCAGTGTGGATGGGCATGTCCCAGAGGATGGTGACATCATTGTTCTCAGTAACCATTTTTGACTGATCTTCGTACCACTTCTCAGTCGTCTTGATCTTGTAACTCCTGCAGATCTTCCAGTGCAGGTGTACTGCTGCCTTGTTGTGCCTGTATATGTACTTGGTCTTTGCCAGTTCCGGCAGCCTGAGACAATGTGGTCGATGGTTTCTTTGTACATTCCACAGATTCTGCATTTTGGTTCTGTTCCGTCTTTGATGATGCGATGGTGATATGATCTGGTTGCCAGGCTCTGGTCTTGTGCAGCGATTATCAGGCCCTCCGTCTCTGCTTTCAGTCCAGTGCTCCTCAGTCACTGGTGTGTCTTTTGTTGGTCCACGTCTGCATCTTTCATTCTTTTTGGGTACTTCCCGTGCATTGCTTTGTCCTCCCAGGTTTTTTTCAGTTGCTGCTGGCCATGGTGTTTTGCCCTCTGCTTCACTCATTTGGTGTAGATGGTAGTTGCCTCATTTTCTGTTGGTGGGTTTTCTGGGACATCAAGCTCTTTCTTGAACTGTGCAGCTTCTTTATTGATGGAGTAAATCTGATGTTTTACTATTCAGAGGAGTGGGTGATCTGTTTTTGTCAGGTATACATCCAGCCCGATAGTGGTAGTCTTCAAGGTCAGTTCGAGTTGGACTAGGCCTCGTCCTCCTGAAGCTCTTGGTAGGTACAGCCTGTCGACATATGCTTTTGGGTGGTACATCTTCTCCATGGTCCGCATCTTTCTTGTCTTGGTGTCTAGTCTCTTGATGTTGTTCAGTTTCCAATTGATGATGTTGAAGCTGTACAGGTATCGCTAGGGTGTTGATAGCTTAAATTCTGTTAGCCACATTGAGTACGCTCTTCAGTACCATACGCACTCTCCTGTGGTACTCTTTCTGGATCTTCTCCTTCATGGTTGAGTGTTGTATGCCATCTCCTTCGTTCACTCCTAGGTACTTGTATGTGCCATCTTTGTCTAGCTATTTGATCACGGTGTCAGTGTCAAGGTCTAGGTCTGCAGTCTTGGTAAGTCTTCTTTCTTTAAATTGGCTTTGGCACACTTGTCGATTCCGAATTCCATCTTGATGTTGTTGCTGAAGGTCTTGACGATGGTGAGTAGACCCTTCTGCTGGTTGTCGTCCTTGGTAAATGCCTTGAGGTCGTCAGTGTAGAACAGGTGGGTCAGTTTGCCATTCTGTGATTTATACCCATAGCTGCTGCTGTTCAGTAGATTGCTGAGTGGCACGAGTGCAAGGCAGAAGAGCAGTGGTGATAGTGAGTCCCCTTGGAAGATTCCGCTTCTGATGTTGATCGATCTCGATGTTATCGACCCCTCTGCATGATGGAGATTCAGGGTGGTCTTCCAGGTCTTCATGCTGTCCGTGATCAATTTGAAAGTTGTTGGGCAGAATGTAGATATTGAGGCTCTTCCCTTCCCAGGAGTGTGTTATGCTGTCAAATGCTTTCCTGTAGTGAATCCATGCTGTTGATAAGTTATTTTTCTTCGGTTTGACCTCTTGCAATATGGCTTTATTGATGAGTAGCTGGTCCTTGCATCTGTAGCTACTTTTCTTACATCCCTTCAGTTCTGCTGGTAACAAGTTGTTTTTGTCGAGGAAGCTATAGGTCCTCTCGGTGATGATGGAGGTGATGATCTTGTACATTGTTGGTAGACAGGTGATGGGTCTGTAATTCGTTGGGTTCTGTGTCTCCTCTGTCTTTGGGAGCAGGTACGTGGTTCCCCATGTGAGCTATTTGGGGCATTTCTTTGGATTCTTGATTATGTCATTGTAGGCCCATGCTGGATCTTTGTGGCTGCTGGGCAGGTTCTTGATCCAGAAGTTGGCAATTCTCTCTATCCCTGGTGCCTTCCAGTTGTTGGGCTTGTTGATGGCAGCAGTGGTCTCAGTGGTGTTGATGTCTGATCATTCTTGTTGGTTCCCTATGTGTTTGTATTATCATTATTATTATTATTCTTTACAAGTCACTCCTGGTAGGGTCTCCCAAGGCAAATTGGTCTCAGGCGAGGGGCCAGACTAAGAGTGATTCCCAAGAAACCCATTGAAAGTACACCAGCAGAGCTACAGCACCTCACCTGGAAAAGTGAAACTGGGGCCCTCTCCTGGAGGCAGACCTGGGAAGGGAGCTCACTGGCAAGCGTCTTGTGGCCAGGCCTTGGCCCATGGGGCCCGGTTGGGCCCAGCCTGAAAAAAAAACAACAACATGGAGCCACCACCCCATGTACCCATGCGAGGATGAGCATTGGGGTAGGGTGCAGTGCAGTCCGGGTGGCTGGCAAAGTTGGGGACCAGGATGTGTCCACTTCCGGCATCACAGATTGGTCCTCGGGATGTTGAATGTCATCTCTCTGACAGGGAAGGAGCCTGAGCTGGTGTGGGAGGCGGAGCTGTTGCATCTAGATATAGTTGGGCTTACCGCCACACATAGCATGGGCTCCGGTTGTCACGCCCCGTCTGGATAGTCCTTTACTTCCTGCCCTCACGTGTTTCCCTCCTGTGTGATTACCTGCCCTGCCCTAGTGTGTTGCACCTGTGTCTCATTGTCTCCCCTCCTCCAGAGTATTTAGTCTTAGTGTTCTCTTCCTTCTGTGCCAGTTCGTCTTGTTCCTTGTGACAGTGTTCCAGCTATTTTTCCCTTGTGTGAGTTTCTTTAGCTCTATAGTTTCCTGACCTGTTTTTGCCTTTTCGACCCTGCCTTTTGCCTGCCGATTTGGCACTGTTGCCTTGTTATCTGATCACCTGTATATAGACCTCTTTCCGATTAAAAGTACTTGATTTTTGTGAACTGAGTCTGCGTTTTGAGTCCAAGCCTGTGGTTCAGTACTGACACTGGTACCAAATTCCTGGAGAGGAGCTGGACTCTTTACTTTTCCAGAGTTGGCCAAGGTGACAGGTGCCGGGCAGGTATGAGGATACTCACAACTCCCCAGTTGAGTGCCGCCGTGTTGGAATTCTCCCTGGGGAATGACCCAGGCTGTGTTCAGCTGGAGAGGGAAACTGTTGACCTGGACTGGGGATGTTGTCAGGTGGTGGAGAAAGCACTTGGAGGAGCTTCTGAACACAGCTAACACATCCTCAGTGGAGGAGGTAGAGTCTGAAGACTTGGGGGAAGCCCCACACATATTCCTGGCAGAGGTATCTGAGGTAGTTAAGAAGATTCTCAGTAGCAAAGCACTGGGTGTGGATAAAATTTGCCCTGAGATGCTGAAGGCTCTGGACATTGATGGGCTGTTTTGGCTGACACGCGGGGAACAGTACTTGTGGAGTGGCAGACTGGGGTGGTGGTTGCCATATTTAAAAAGGGGGACCGGAGGGTGTGCTCCAATTATTGGGGCATCACACTGCTCAGCCTCCCTGGAAAAGTCTACTCTAGTGTGCTGGAGAGGAGGCTCTGACCGATTGTCAAAACTCGGATTCAGGAGGAACAATGCGGATTCCGTCCTGGCCGTGGAACAACAGACCAACTCTTTACCCTTGCAGAAGTGCTGAGGGAGGCATAGAAGTTTAACCAGTCAGTCTACATGTGTTTTGTGGACTTGGAGAAGGCTTACGACCATGTACCCTGGGGCAGTCTGTGGGGGGTACTGCAGGAGTATGGGGTCCAGGGCAGTTGCTACAAGCCATTCAGTCCTTGTATATCCAAAGTGAGAGCTGTGTCCGCATTCTTGGAACAAAGTCAAACATGTTTTTGGTGGGTGTCAGACTCCATCAAGATTGCCCCCTGATTCTGTTTGTGATATTCATGGACAGGATCTCAAGGCATAGCCAAGGTGAGGAGTGTGTCCGTTTTGGGAACCTCAGAATTGCATAATGAATGCCTGATCTATCAAAGTAGGCTGCTTTACATTCCTTTTGAACCTTCTCTATCAGTGGCCACAGCTTGGTCCTGTGTTCACTGTTCTCTTTCGAAAGGTCCTCCGCAAATTGTAGGTTTTTCTCCCGGAAGGGGGACGTCTTTGCAGTTTTCCAAATAGCATCTCTGCAGACTCATGAGGTAATGTGAAGGATGATGTCCCTGGGCCTGGTGTCACAGTATCGATGGTATCAGCGAGCTTCATTTTTTTTGTTCTGTTATGACAGCTTGACAAATCTCAATAGCTTTCTGTCGTACATCTTCCATCTCCGACTCAACTGTATACAGCCTCAGGTTCCATCGCCTGGGGTACCTTTCTAACTCAGAGATCCTCTGTTGATATGTATCTACTCGTTCCTTCTCCTTTGCAACTCTTTTCCTTCATTTCTGCACATGCAAAATCAACTGTCTTTTTCAAAGCGTTTGCCCTGACCTTGCTCTCGATGCTGTCAAACCTTATGTTTATCAGCGCAGCCATAGAGGCAATTATGTCATTTGAGTTGGCTTGTTCGGAACTGGGAAGGTCTGCCTACTACTTTATTTACTGAACTCTTTGATGCATCTGTATAAATCTGGACATAACTGTGGTAATTATCAATATAAGCCTGTGTTACGGTCCAGGGGATGGGGGGGGGGGATAAGAAAGGTGGGAGGCGGAACCAGGTGTAAAAACAGATTTATTAACGAAAAGACCCTTTAGTCAAACTATAAGATAACACAGGCAACTAAAGATGCTGGCCCTTAACTAACCAGGCTTTAACAAAGACTCAGATCAAGCCAAAACAAGGACACTAGCTTCACCCTCCTTCTCAAGGAGTAAATACACAAGAGCTTGCTCTCTGGTTGGCAACAGTGGCCCACTGGCCGTCTCTCTCCACACACTGCTACCAACAATGGCCCACTGGCACTGGTGGGTGTCCCTCTCCAAGTTATATACCCAGCTGATGAGGAATTGGGGTCACCTGGGCTCAATCAGCAGCTCCACGGGAGGCGGGGCGTCACCTGGAGAGGGAAAAATAGACAGCACTAGGGCCGTAACACCCCCTCCCATAAGTACAAACCCTAGGTTTGTATAAATGAGAGGGTAATCACATACACAACACACGGCACTAAGGCCGTAACACCCCCTCTTATAAATACGAACTTTAGGTTTGTATCTGTAAGAGGGCAATTGCACCATTGCTAATCACTTCTCGTAAGTATGGATGGGGATAACATTTGCCATTTTTCAAGTTCACACCTTTTTGTACGGTAACCGGACAGGCATTTTACCTACGGGATAAAGCATCAGCCACCATATTGTCAGCTCCTCTTGTGCCAGATCTCAATGTTCCAACCCTGTACCAAGAGTGCCCAACGCATCAACCGTTGGTTGTGGTTGTACATTTGAGCCAAAAAGACAAGTGGATTATGGTCGGTATACACGGTCACCGGAAGTGAGCTAGAACCAACATACACTTCAAAATGCTGCAGGGCAAGTAGCATGGCTAGGGTTTCCTTCAATAGTGGAGTAGTTGAGTTGATGCCGTCTGAATTTTGTAGAGAAGAAACACACTGGGTGAGGTAAACCGCCCATATCATCCTGCAGCAATACTGCGCCAGCTCCAGAAGCACTGGCGTCAACTTCCAACTTGAAGGGCATGGAGAAGTTAGGGGCAGCTAGAACAGGGGCACTGCAAAGGAGAGACTTTGCAGCTTCGAAGGAGTGCTGACACTCAGTCGTCCACACAAAGGGAATAGCCGGGCTACACAAAGTGGTGAGGGGGGCAACTACCACCGAAAAGTTCCTGCAAAAACACCGGTAGTAGCCAGTCATGCCTAAAAAACGGCGGAATTCACGTCTGGTGGTGGGAACTGGGTAGTTTAATACCGCAGTGATTTTTGCATCTACCGGTCGGACTTGCCCATGACCCACCTGCTTACCCAGGTAAGTAACAGTGGCTTTGCCAAACTCACACTTTGAGAGATTGAGTGTTAGGTTTGCATCCTTGAGCCTTTTAAACAGTTTTCAGGCTAGACACATGGTCTGTCCAATTATTTGAGTACACGACTACATCATCGAGGTACACGTTGCAATGGGGGACATCACCTAACACCCTGTGCATCAAACGCTGAAACGTAGCAGGAGCGTTTTTCAAGCCAAACGCTATTACAGTATACTGCATGAAGTGGTCAGGGGTCACAAAAGCCGAGATCTCTGATGCTCTGGAGGTTAATGGAACTTGCCAATATCCTTTTAGGAGATCTAGTTTAGTGATAACAGTAGCGGGGCCGATATTATCAATACAATCTTCAAAGGAAGAGTCCGGCACCGTAACTGCATTCACCTTCCAAAAGTCAGTGCAGAAACGGGGTGTCCCGTCAGCTTTCAGAGCCAACAGACACGGGGAACTCCAAGGACTGTGACTAGGCACTGCTAAACTATTCTTAATCAAATAATCAACTTCTGCTTTCATTACCTCGCGTTTCTCAGTAGAACAACGGTAGGAATGCTGTTTGATGGGCACAGCATTACCAACGTCTATGTCATGCTGTAAGACACTAGTACAGGACGGCACATCAAACAAAGTGGGAAAGGTGCGAAATAGACCGAGGACGTCACTTCGCTGCTCCACAGGGAGGTACGACAGGTGGGAGTTAACATCAGATAGAAACTCAGAGTTGGTCAGCCTACCACTCTGTTGGCCACCAGAGGGCAGGTGGAGTCCATCATCAGGTAAGACACCCACACATACTAAGGAAGCAGACATTTCGGGACTTGCCTGTGTCACCCCAGGAGTATTCCTGGGAAAGTAAGGTTTAAGCATGTTGACATGACATAACCGTGTTTTCCTCCTACGCTCAGGAGTGAGAATAATATAGTCTGTATCAGAGACTTTTCTTTCCACCACATATGGACCCAAAAATCGTGCAGTGAGGGCAGATCCAGGCACCGGCAATAGGACGAGTACTTGGTCACCGGGACGGAACTGACGCGCCACTGCTTTACGGTCAAATCGTTTCTTCATGTTATCCTGGGAGGCGGACAGGGCTTCCCTCGCCAGTAATGTTGCATTATGCAGTCGTGCTCTGCACTGGGAAACCAAATCCAGCACAGACAGGGAGCACGAATTAGACATGAACTGCTCCTGTAACCTTTAATGGACCACGCATATTATGGCCAAAAATGAGTTCAGCCGGACTAAACCCCAGAGACTCTTGCTTTGCGTCACGGATGGCAAAAGCATGAACGGCAAACCTTCATCCCAATCTTTCCCTGTCTCATAACAGTACTTCTGCAACATGGATTTAAGAGTTTGGTGCCAGCGTTCTAGCGCACCCTGTGACTCAGGATGGTACGCGCTACTCACTGCGTGTGATATGCCCAAAGACTGCAGTGTTTGTTTGAAGGTCTTAGATAGAAAGTTTGTGCCCTGATCGGTCTGTACAACACGTGGTAACCCAAAAGTTGTAAAGAACTTAGAGCTCTACTAACGGCGGAAGCGGTAATCTTCCTTAGTGGAACTGCTTACCAGACTTAGTCCTGGGTAAGGGGCCAACACAGTCTACAATAACATGTTCAAAGGGGGGGCCAACAGCTGGAACTGGATGCAAAGGGGCCCAGGGAATTTTTTGATTTGGCTTGCCTGCAAGCTGGCACGTGTGACACGTTTTGCAAAAACGTGCAACGTCAGCTTTCAGTCCTGGCCAAAAGAAATGCTTTAGAACACGGTCGTAAGTCTTGGTTATACCCAGATGACCCGACCACAGGTGTTCATGCGCTAAGGTCAGCGCATGTTGCCTATAGCCAACTGGAACTACAAGCTGATGAACTGAACTCCAGTCTTCTCCCAAGTCAGCTACCCCCCGTGGAACCCACGTGCGCACCAGCAAACCATCATCTAGTGAATATGAGTGGTTTCTTCTACATCTGTCGACACCTTTCACAACAGAAGAAAAACACTTCGCCAGAGAAGGGTCACTCTTTTGGGCTTGGATGAATGCTTCCTGTGTTAGTGGTAGAGTCACATTTGGAGCAGCGTCCGTCCTTGCATTCTTGTGGGCTTTGGGCCCATCACTCGCTGACTCACCAACAGAGGACAACTTGTCCTCAGACAAGGCTGAAACAAACACCGAATCAGCCAGAACAACCTCTTTTGGCCGTTTCTGGGCCTGAGCTCTAGTTAATGCACAGATCCCAAACACATCAGGATGTTTCTTTGCCAAGTCATCAGACTCTGTCACAGACAAGGGAACATCCATGACCTCCGGTGTGGGGTATACTTTCCCTCCTGCTATGTCGTTCCCCATGATGAAATCAACGCCGCTGACTGGTAAAGAGGCGCGAACAGCTACGGGAAACAAACCACTAACGAGTTTCGATTTCACATGGACACGATGAAGCGGTGCAGGCACAAAACTCATTCCGATTCCTCTCACAACAGCGCTCGCATCACAGGCAGAGTCTTTAGTCAAAGGCAAGACAGTAGCGCGAATGAATGATTGGGAACCACCAGTATCTCTCAGGATAGTAACTGGACATTGATCTTCGGCTCTGCCGGTGAGCGATACAAACCCTTCAGAGATGAAAGGGCCGAAACACTCATCTGGCCCCTCGGCAAGGGAAGGTTGGTTAAGGGGGAACGTGGACATCGTTTTTATCAACCCCACCCCTTTTGGCTGTCTCGGGGCAGCTGCCTGCTGCTTCCGTTTCAAAGCCTCACAATCTGCCACCACATGTCCAGACTTATGACAAAAAAAAAATTGTTTCTCCACCCTAGGATTTGGAGGGGTACCGACACGCGACGTTTGGGTAACATGCAGGTTAGGATTTCGTGAGTTGCCGCCGCCGGGGGAGGAAATATTACGCGGCACAAAAACGCTTTTATGCGTTAGCGCGAACTCGTCCGCCAACACTGCTGCCTGATGCAGAGTGGACACTGTTCATTCAAATAAGTGACAATGCGGTCAGGCACACAGTTTTTAAAATCCTCCAACACTATCAGCTCTTTTAAGGACGCCAAGTCGTGGACCTTGCAAGCTGAACACCATCGTTCAAAGAGAAGGCCTTTTCCCCGCGCAAAGTCAGTATACATCTGACTTGGGCTTTTCCTGAGGCCTCTGAAACGTTGTCGGTACGCCTCTGGCACCAACTCATATGCCCGCAGAATGGCACTTTTGAGTTTTTCATAGACAATGCTATCCGCGGCGGGAAGTGAGGCGCAAGCTTCCCGAGCTTTCCCAGTTAGTTTACGCTGGAGCAATATAGCCCAGGCATCCTGCGGCCAGCTCAAAGCGGCGGCTATGCGCTCAAACACACCGAAGTAGGCTTCAACTTCGGCCTCACGGAACACAGGGACCAACGTGATGTTTTTGCTCACATCAAAAGCGGCGGTAGAGCTTGGTGTCGGCAACTCACTCGTAACAGCCGAGCCAGGTCCTAACTGCAGCTCTAACTGTCGCATTTTGACGGCTGTCTCTGCCTCCAACTTCCTCAACTCCAACTCCCTACGAAGCTGAAGTTCCCTCTCCTTTTCCAACTGGAGACGAGCAAGACGGACTTTTAACCGCACATCCAGTTTAGAACCAGGCGTGGACTCTACGGAGAAAGGTTCAAAGGGGGGTAGTAACCGGTTTCTTTGTCACACCACGGGAACCCGGAGTAAAGCTAATTGGTATTTGCTCAGCCGGCTCCTCTGCCGGAGAATCAGAGCGGCTGTCAGCCGAGATAAATGCGGCTTCACTACGAGGCACCGGTAAGCTAAGAACCCCTCCAACAATTAGTGCATCTATAAGCACAGCTTTCAGGTCCCTTTTAGAAAGAGAACCTGAGATGGAGATGCCATAATGCACCGCAATATCACACAGCTCTTTTTTCCTACAATCATCCAGCTGAGCTAATGTAGGATTAGCTGTAAATTCACGCAAATCAAACGTAGCCATAGTTGAGAACACCACAACACCACGTACGGGCCTCAGCTACCACCACTCAATCTCACACCTTCAAAAGGTCACATCCACCAGTGGCAAATTACGGCAAGCTGAAATTAGACATATGGCTAGCCCAACAAACAAACTTCCCCCATTCCTACCTAGTTGAAGCTTCGCCTATCTGTCTTCTCGGAGCGTGCCGGGCTCGGGGCGGCTTTAAAGGCTGAACTTCGGCGGCCTGAGCCCCGAAAAGCCTACCCCCGCCAGGGAGCGTTGTCCCCACCCAGGATTACTCCTAAAACAAGAAAGGCAAAATAACAAAAGAGTGTCCGATGGAAGGACTGGTCACAGCCCAGCTGGACACTCCCCTATTCTAACCAGGGAAGCTGTCTGAAACACCAAACGAATTTACAATATTTACCGTACCCGCCACTGGATACAAGCTGCACACAGCAACAATTAACACAACAGGAATCCACCTCCTTACTGTCTTATTCAAAGAAAATTATCCCGGACGAGCCCCCAATTGTTACGTTCCCCGTTAAAGGTCCAGGGGAAGTAACAAAGAAAATAAAAGTATCCCGGGGGGGATAAGAAAGGTGGGAGGCGGAACCAGGTGTAAAAACAGATTTATTAACGAAAAGACCCTTTAATCAAACTATAAGATAAGACAGGCAACTAAAGATGCTGGCCCTTAACTAACCAGGCTTTAACAAAGACTCAGATCAAACCAAAACAAGGACACTAGCTTCACCCTCCTTCTCAAGGAGTAAATACACAAGAGCTTGCTCTCTGGTTGGCAACAGTGGCCCACTGGCCATCTCTCCCCACACACTGCTACCAACAATGGCCCACTGGTGGGTGTCCCTCTCCAAGTTATATACCCAGCTGATGAGGAATTGGGGTCACCTGGGCTCAATCAGCAGCTCCACAGGAGGCGGGGCGTCACCTGGAGAGGGAAAATTACAGACACAGCACTAGGGCCGTAACAGCCTGTATGGTATGTGAATCATAATTAAGCTTTTTATCTTTATTCTTCTTTTCTAATCATGTGAACTCTACAGTGGCATCTGGAAGTATCCAAGGTGGTATCGCTGGCAAAGACACTGTTGGACTAATGTTTAATTGATCTACTTCAAGTTCTATTGCTTTCTGTGTCATTGTCCATCCAAAGCTTTTTGTTTCCCTCCTCTCCTTTTCCCAACAAGGATTAAAGTGTCCAGTGTTGGGTGATCCTGACTATGGCCCTGTAAATTAACCCAGTAGTTCAAGGATAGCTGTATCCTTCTCATTTCTAGTGGCATGTCTCCCATTTCCACCTGTAATGCTGCTGTTGGGGTTATTTTAAATGCACCTCTGCATAATCACAAAGCCTGATACTATATTTTAAGTAATTTTTTTAGAGAAGTGTTTGCTGCTGACCCATACACCACACAGCCATAATCTAATACTGACCGAATTAAACCACTTTTATATGGCCTTCAAAGCACTTCTATCTGCCTTCCCCCCATTCACTTCCAAATAAACACCTCATTACATTTAGTACCTTCTTACATTTGTCCACTACCATGTGGAATGCATCCTCCAAGCAGGCTCTAGAAAGTTTTTTTTTTACATCTTTATGGACAATAAAATTCACATACAAACAAAAAAGTTATTAATACAGACAAATCAGAGCCAGGGTGAATCTTTTAAGTGAAAACATTAAACAAAGAACACAAATAGACAGTTTTTGCAGCTTTCTTGTTTTTCGAGTTAACAATGTTTTTAACACTAGAACTGTTTGGTTTAATTTTCAAATACTATACATAAAGGTTTAGAATGGCTAAATGTTGATTTATGACTATACCACTTTGCTAAAATAATCATTAAATTGATTATATAGAATTCTTTAATTGAGTTTTTCCTCCAAGCGAGCTCTAGAAAGTAGTATAATCATAACTACTAAACATCCGTGATGTCCGCAGCCAACCGTGTAGGCATCCGCTTGGTAGTATATTTGAGCCATCAGTAGGCAAGATGTATTCACTTCCGGGTTAGGGTTTATTCCAATTAGTATGCACAATTACATTGCCACGACTACTTCCCTGGTCTAATATTCATGTGCCTGAGCCAAGCAATAGTGTTAGAATTTCTAGACTCTATGGGAAAGCAGGACTCAAACCTCCTTTGAGCTGGTGGTGCTCCTTACTTGTATTTTCTTGTTGCCAACCTGGAGTGAAAGACAATTAAGAAGTCTGTGTTCGACCTCTCAGTTTCACTCGCAGGGGTTAAACAAGAGTTCCAGCACTGAGTTAAACTCTCTTCCACTGTTCTATTTCTATAATCTGCCCTTGCATATTCTCTGGCAATTAAAACTCATGGTTGGTGAAGTTGCAATTATTGTAAATCAAATGATGTTTGTAAAGGTAGAATTTTGTCTTTTCATGGCTTTGTCTTTTGGTAGTCAGGAAATGCGGTGAGTGAAGATAAGAGTTCCCAAGATAGAGTAACAGAAAGGGGAAAATACATTTCATGTGATTTGATTTCAGTTTTTTAAATGTCCACATCTTCCCGTTATAGTTTTCTCAATTTAAAACTTATTGTTCAGTGTCCCATATCAAGGATAATCGGGGTTGAGTTTAGACAGATCATCTAAAGGTTATTTCGGTTCATTTAAAGTTAACCTTTTGAATGTTTTTTTTAAATATATTTGATTGTTCCATAAGTTCATATATAGTTATGCACAAGGCCATTTATACCTATCTGTCGATCTGTCTGTCTGTCTGTTTGCCTTGGTGAATATATGGGCTTGTTTTACTGCCTTGTACAGTTAGTTGAAAGTGAGATCCCTGTGAGACCCAGAATACAATGTGTACAAGTGGAGAAGTATTTTGCTCTGGTCTGCATCCAGAGTGATTTGGCCTACCAGTTAGCTTTCATCCAGACCAGGTGAGGACAGTCATCTACAGGGGGTGACCTTTTCAATAAATTAATTTCAAAGTGTCATGCCTCAGTGTCTTAGATATCACCCTGTTAAGTTAGAGACATTTGCTGTGATAAAACCAGTCACCCGAACAGAACAAAGTTTTTGAAATTTGCAAAAGTAAACTCTCATATTCTGGCCATTTGATAAGGTATAAAAAAATAATATTTGTCAGACAGGACATGCTTTTATAGTCTTATGAACTACTTGTTCAGCTGTGGTGGCAGGCTGGCACTGGAAAGAAATACTTTTGTTAGGTTATAAAGCAAAACCTGGTTCCCCCTCTTCATATTGGAGCTTTTTGTCTTTTTCTTTTTTTTTTTCCCTGTGTGTGTTGTTGGATTGACTCAGACAGCACCATAAACTGTGTTTGCACACTTAAACTTAAGAGAAGATAATTGGACTGATTTTTCTTCCATGTATTAAAGGTTGTGAACTGTGGGGATGTTCAGCTTTCTTTGCAGAGCACAGATGGTAATTGTAATAGTTTAGCTGCAGGCCAGGTCTATACACTTTATACATGGGAAGAGAGAGGAGGAAAGAAAGACTGACATTTTGTCAGGATCCTGAAGATAAAGGGAATAAATGCCTCACTTGCTTTGCTTTGGCGGAGATCCATTTCTGGAACTGGATGGGTCAAGTTCAGGATTGATTGACCATTACTCCATTTTACCACTGGGAGAACTCTCTGAAGCGGTTAATCATTCCTCAAGTACTGCACAGCAACACAGGTGGACAAAAGGAACACCGTTTTGAAGATACCATTATTTTCTGGTTTCTATACGCAGTTTACTGTCTTTTTTTCATCTGTGAATAACTTTCTGTTGGCACTCTTTGAACCATTTCACAACAAAGCACATTTATCTGTACAGCTCTCAATGTTGAGACTGTTGATATACAGCTGCATATCAATAGTCTCAACATTAGTAGTTGATTGCATGGCTATAAGTGGTGATGTGGTTTATTAGTTAATTAACATTTTCAGATTAATATGTTTATGTTCTGCAAGTATGTGTGAGGGAAACATCTGTAGTCTCTTCAACGCCACATCCCCAAGGACCGTTAAGATACCCTATGTGACTGGCACTGGGCTGAGCTCACACAAATGAACAAGTGATGTCTCAAAAGTTAATTCTGTTGTTTGGCAACCTGGGTATTATTTTTGTGCCTTTTGCCATCATGTATTTCAGTTAAGACCTCATTTTACTCATTGGCTTCATTTTGCACATTTTGGAAATGGGACCACCACTGGATACAGCTTTACACCAGTGTCTTATAATGCCACAGAACACAATCCTTAAATATGTTCTTTCAACAACCAGCCTTGGTTAGTCTCTGTACAAGATTGTCCATTATCTATGACTTGTCAGTTGCACTGGCTGGGTAGCTTATTGATGGTGACTTCTACCTACAGTAAGTTTAGGCTGATCATTCCTGCAAGTTGAACCAGAAAGTAGTTCACCAGTGAGATTGATCATTGATTATATTGGACACTGAATAATAACATTTAACTTCCATTTTCAATGTCACTTCCAAGTGCATGGTTAGGATAACTGGGTTTGTTGAAACATGTATCTGATGCTCATGTTCACTGACTCATTACACATTGTTGTGATGTTTTGTCCCATGTCCAAGATCTTGACGACGACACCAGTGAGTAAAATGATGCTATTGTGGCGGACACTAGGGGCTATGCCTCTCACCCAGCAGGACTGTGAGCTGGGGGCGTGGTTTACGTTCCCGGGCTCGCCGGTGCAGGGTTGTTCCAGCTGCAGTTGGTTTTTGGAGTTGAGGAATAAACATCAAACTCGCCTTGGTCTCCTGTGTTTTTCCTCATTCCTGATAAATGATTTGCATGATGCTGACACAATGAAAATAAGATCTGTTTGTAAATAAAATAAAATAGTGGAATTATCCTTTTAAGATTCAATAAACCTTCATATAAAATTGCAATATCAAATTTTACAGAATGTTTTCATCTGTAGCCTTTGCCTCTACATTTTTGAAATCATGTTCCTGTGATTTACTTAAAAACTATATTCATGCTGACTTTTAGTGGTACAGTGCCTTGTGTACCTCTTACCTCTTGATGTGAAGGGGCAAACAAAACAACAGGTCTATTCTGCAGATTAGATATGGATGGAAACAGCAGACCATAGTACAAGGTATAAACATAAGATGGATTGTATGGCTGAGCTGTTCATTCAAATATTTAGAAAGCTGTAGTAGTAGTTCCTGGTATCTCTCCTGAGAATATTTATGTGTCCCATTGGTCAGTCATTAAGAATGAACGATGAGAGAAAGACAGAGATAAGGGGACATCACTTTTGCCTAACTGCTTTTTTTTTTTTTTGCTTATGTCGCAATAAATGAGAGGTTGAGAATTAAGATATCAGTGAATTTTTTTTTCCTTCCCTTCATCGGAGGTGGAACTAGCATCTTTTGGAAGAGACAAGGAAGGGAGTGTAAAGGTAGAACAATTACAAATGATGATTGATTGACACTTGGGCACATCATTGGACTGCTAAAAAAGTTGAGGCCAGCTCAACTTCGATTTGCAGTCCGTCACACCCGTCACAGCACAGCGTGAGTCAGGGAAACGTTTGCAGCTTCATCTAGCCAACTTAAATTGAAAATGCCTTGTTGCCTATTGCTTTCACATCATGTCACATCTTATGTGACAGCTGAAAGTCACATAGGATGGTTTTACTCTTAAGTCAGCCTTCGTCAGTCTTTTCATTTTATGATAGTCATTTCTGAGAGCTCTCATTATTCCACCAAATCACGTTCAACTAAGGGCAGAGGCCATTTCATAAGACAAACTTAGCAACAAAGAATAAACATTTAAATACTGTGGTTATACAACTCACTAATAAACTGCTTGTCATGGAAATGAAAAGGTGCTTTAGTGAGACTGCCACGTATCATATTGGACATGCTTATTCTCTCGTTTTGATGGAGAAATGTACATTGTGAACAACAGAGTGAGAAATGTGTTTTTTGGCGTGCTACATTACTCACTACATGAGGTTAATATGTCTCAAAAGGTTCTATTGCAGTTTTCAATATAATAATTTTATCCCTGAGAGGGCTTGGATGAAGAATGAAAAGCCTCCAGTGACTGCGAAAGAAAAAAAAAAAGAAAACTTAAGTTTAGTTTTTCTAGGTAGCTATTTCTAATAAATGATTATATGATCCGTCAAATAAACACAGGCCACCCATATGACAACTTAGTCCATTGGAAAATGGATGACCGTTATATCAAAACAGGTATTGAAAATCATGAACAGCTCGCCTCAGCAGAAAAGCAAATCACTTTTTAAATGAAACCAAATTTATTTCGGGTCTAAATTTCCATGTATGGTGAAATCATTGCAATGGGGGTAAGCAGTAAAATGCAGTCTTGCTGTGTTACTTGGTTAGTGACAACCTCTTCTGTAATAGAGCAAGACTCAACCAATGAGAGGGATAGGAAGCGTGCAACTGTAATGGGGATGTTCACTGGAGGGGAAGGCACTGTGTTTACAAGGCTTTCCTCATGATACAGCTGTTATCCTGCACTGGCAGGGAAGCAGAGAAACCATAGGAAATAAGAACAAAGTGAAGGATGAATGAGTGAAGACGAGAAGAAAATATACAGAAAATTGACTTGGGGGCCCTTAGGAACAACAAGAGCCCAGCAAAGGAAGAAGAGAGATGGGAGGAGAGAAACACTGTATAAAGGTGCTTTGTGTATTGATTAAACCTTTCCTTATACGATATGAATAGGTAGTATAAGTAAAGGTTTGCTAAAGTATACTGATTGAAGCAAAGTAAAAAAATGTAAAAAAATCTCACACACACATTCGCTAGCCCCATTTGGGACTAGCACAGACCACTGAATAGGAAGGAGCTAGTCCTGTGGATTGACTACTACTACTACTACTACTTTTGGCTGCTTCCATTAAGGGTCCTCTGGATCTTCCTCTGTCATGCCAGCCACCTGCATGTCCTCCCTCAACACAACCATAAACCTCCACTTTGGCCTTCCTCTTTTCCTCTTCCCTGGCAGCTCCATATATTAGCATTCTTCTCCCAATATACCCAGCATCTCTCCTCCACACATGTCCAAATCATCTCAAGCTCACCTCTCGCTTTATCTCCAAACCATCCAACCTGAGCTGTCCTTATAATATACTCGTTCCTAATCCTGTCCTTCTTCGTCACTCCCAGTGACAATCTTAACATATTCAACTCTGCCACCTCCAGCTCCCCCTCCTGTCTTTTCATCAGTGCCACTGTCTCCAAACCATATAACATAACTGGTCTCACAGCCATCTTGTAAACCTTCCCTTTAACTCTTGCTGGTACCCTTCTGTCACAAATCACTCCTGACACTCTTCTCCACCCACTCCACCCTGCCTGCACTCTCTTCTTCACCTCTCTTCTGCACTCCCCGTTACTTTGGACAGTAGACCCCAACTATTTAAACTCATATGCCTTCGTCAGCTCTAGTCTTTGGATCCTCACCATTCCACTGTCCTCCCTCTCATTCACACATATGTATTCCGTTTGCTCCTACTGACTGTCATTCCTCTTTTCTCCAGTGCATACCTCCACCTCTTCAGTCTCTCCTCAACCTGCATCCTTCTCTCGCTACAGATCACAATGTCATCTGTGAACATCATAGTCCACTGAGACTCCTGCCTGATCTCATCTGTCAACCTGTCCATCACCATTGTAAACAAGAAAGGGCTCAGAGACAATCCTTGATGTAATCCCACCTCCACCTTGAATCCATCTGTCATTCCAACCACATGCCTCACCACTGTCACACTTCCCTCATACATATCCTGCACCACTCCCACATACTTCTCTGCAACTCCCGACTTCCTCATACAATACCACACCTCGGCACCCTTTCATATGCTTTCTCTAAATCCACAAAGACACAATGCAACTCCTGGCCTTCTCTATACTTCTTCAACATTCTCAAAGCAAACATCACATCTGTAGTGCTCTTTCATGGCATGAAACCATACTGCTGCTCACTAATCATCACCACTCCTCTTAACCTAGCTTCCACTACTCTTTCTCATATATTCATGCTGCAGCTGATCAGTTTTCTACCCCTATATTTACTACAGCTATGCAAATACCCTTATTCTTTAAAATTGGTACCAATATGCTTCTTCTCCACTCCTCAGGCATCCTCTCACTTTCCAAGATTGTGTTAAATAATCTAGTTAAAAACTCCACTGTCGGGCGTCCGGGTAGCGTAGTGGTCTATTCCATTGCCTACCAACATGAGGATTGCAGGTTCGAATCCCCATGTTACCTTCGGCTTAGCCGGACGTCCCTACGGACAAAATTGGCCATGTCTATGGGTGGGAAACCGGATGTGGGTGTGTGTCCTTGGTGCTTCACGAGCACCTCCTCTGGTCAGTCGAGGCGCCTGTTCAGTGGGGTGGAGGAACTGGGGGGAATAGCGTGATCCTCCCATGTGCTACGTTCCCCTGGCGAAACTCCTTACTGTCAGGTGAAAAGAAGCGGCTGGCGACTCCACATGTATGGGAGGAGGCATGTGGTAGTCTGCAGCCCTCCCTGGATCAGCAGAGGGAGTGGAGCAGTGACCGGGACGGCTCGGAAGAGTGGGGTAATTGGCCGAGTACAATTGGGGAGAAAAAGAGGGGGGGAGACTCCACTGCCATCTCTCCTAAAGTCCTCCATGCCTCCACTGGTATATCATCTGGACCAACGCCCTTTCTACTCTTCATCCTCTTCATAGCTGCCCTCACTTCCTCTTTGCTAATCTACCGCACTTCCTGATTCACTATCCCTACACAATCAAACCTTCTCTCTCTCTCATTTCCTTCATTCATCAGCCCCTCAAAGTACTCCTTCCACCTTCTCAACATACTCCTCACTTGTCAGCACATTTCCATCTCTATCCTTGATTGATCTAACATGCTGCACATTCTCCGCAGCTCGGTCCCTCTGTCTAGCCAATCTGTACAAGTCCTTTTCTCCTTCTTTAGTGTTTAATCTCTCATACAACTCAAAATACACCTTTTCCTTTGCCTTTCCCATCCTTATCTTCACTTTACGCCACTTCTCCTTGTACTTCTGTCTACTTTTTTCATCTCTCTAACTAGCCCACTTCTTCTTTGCCAACCTCTTTCTCTGTATATGTTGCTGTACTTCCTCATTCCACCACCAAATCTTGTCTTCCTTCCTCTGTTCAAATGACACACCAAGTACCTTCTTAGCTGTCCCCTTCACTATTTCTGCAGTGTTTTCCTAGCAATCCGACAACTCTTCACTACCAACCAGTCCCTGCCTTAACTCCTCCCTGAACTCCACACAACAGTCTTCCTTCTACAACTTCCATCATTTGATCCTTGGCTCTGCCTTCACTCTCTTCCTCTTCTTGGTATCCAAAGTCATCCTACAGACCACTGTCCAATGCTACCTAGCTATACCCTCCCCTGTCACCGTCTTGCAGTCTCCAATACCTTTCAGATTGCACCTCCTACGTAAGATATAGTCCACATGTGCACTTTCTCCACTCTTGTACGTCACCCTGTGTTCCTCCTTCTTCTTGAAATATGTATTCACCACACCCGTTTCCATCCTTTTCGCAAAGTCCACCACCATCTTTTCCTCCACATTCCTCTCCTTGACACTATACCTGCCCATCACCTCCTCATCACATCTGTTCCCTTCACCAACATGCCCACTGAAGACCGCTCCAATCACCACTTTCTCCTCCTTGTGTACACTCTCCACCCCTTCATTCAACTCACTCCAGAATTCTTCTTTCTCTTCCATCTCACAGCCAACTTGTGGGGAATATGTACTGTTAACATTCATCAACACACCTTTGATTTCCAGCTTCATACTCATCACTCTGTCCGACACACTCTTCACCTCCAACACACACTTGACATACTCTTCCTTCAGAATTACCCCTACCCCATTTCTCCCTCCCATCGCACCATGGTACAAAAGGTTGAACCCACCTCTTTCGTACATAGTATATCTCCCTTCCTTCTCTCCATCATATCAGCCAGCTCTCTCCCTTTACCAGTCATAGTGCCAACATTCAAAGTTCTGATTCTCACCTCCACACACTTACCCTTCTTCCTCTCCCACTGTCTCTGCACATGCCTACTCCCTCTCCTTCTCCTTCACCCAACAGTAGCATAGTTTCCCCCGGCACCCTGGTGGCCAACAGTACCGGTGTCAGTCATTGGTAACCCGGGCCTCGACCAATCCGGTATGGAAATCTGATT
Source organism: Lampris incognitus (assembly GCF_029633865.1). NCBI lineage: Eukaryota > Metazoa > Chordata > Actinopteri > Lampriformes > Lampridae > Lampris > Lampris incognitus. The sequence goes on from NC_079217.1 coordinate 36,176,021, forward strand.
TGTGATCCGCATATTTGATTTAGCAAAGGTTTCGTGCCAGATGCCCTTCCTGATGCAACCCTTCCTATTTTTCTGGGCTTGGGACTGGCATCAAAAATACACTAAATTATGCATCCTCAGTGGCTGGGTTAGTCCTGTGGATTGACCATTTCCTGGAAAACTAATTTTTCATTGTTTACTGCACTTTTGACTTGGTTAGGACATGGTTTCCCAACTGAAATTTGCCAGTTTGATAAGCTTTCTGAAATCCTTGAAACATTTTTCAGCTTATTGAGAAAAACACAATGTTTGAAAATATTTGTGAAAAAAAGTGTAAAATATAGCCTTTCTTTGGCTTGTGCAACTCTATTTTCAAATACATCTGTCAATATGGATGCTCCTATTGTTTTTTTACACATCGTTTTGTGAACATCATCCACGTTCTTCCCATAGGTTTTTTTATTATTATTCCCCTTTGTTCCTTTTTTAAAGGATATATTATCTGTTTTGTTGTTTATAATGGCTATGGTGATAACAAAGAAGTAAACCCATGTGAATGTTTTTCCAGCACATAGTAAAGAAGCATAGGTGATAAAGAACGAACAATAAAAGGTCAGGATTCAGGTAGAATCACAAATGATGTAGAAACTTTAAATTGTGACTCGTTGTAAATGAAAGATTTGTGACTTTTACGGTTCCTTTTCTGGAAATGTGCTTCATTACACCATGTCAGTCTGTTCTGGTGAAGTCAAAAGTAAATGTATTACTCACAGGTCTTTCATTTATAAGTATATGTTCTTTGCAATGCCTACCATTTAGAGCTGCAGGAGGTAGCATGAACATTACAGTGGAAAACCTTCCGCCTCTCTCTCGTATCACTCCGCTAAATCCCTCCCACCAAATGACCTCCACATTGCTCGTCAGCCCCTTATACTCGTGTACAACCAGATTGGCCGTGTCTGTGTGTGGGAAGCAGGGTGTGGGTATGTGTCCTGGTTGCAGCACTAGCGCCTCCTCTGGTTGGTCAGGGTGACCGTTCAGGGGGGAGGGGGAACGGGGGGCTAGCGTGATCCTCCCACGTGCTATTTCCCCCTGGCGAAACTCCTTACTGTCAGGTGAAAAGAAGCGACTGGTGATTCCACATGTACTGGAGGAAGCATGTGGTAGTCTGCAGCCCTCCCCAGATTGGTAGAGGGGGTGGAGCAGCGGCTGGTACGACCCGGAAGAGTTCGGTAATTGGCCTGATAAAATTGGGGGGAAAAGGGGGGGGGGAATCCAAGGGGGAAAAAAAACCTTGTGTGCAACCAGAACATGTCAAAGTGACACTCGTGAAACTTTTATAGTAGTTGGTAATCTATTCATGTAAAACATTATTCTTTTCAGCAAATCTCTTAGTTACGCTCGTATTGTTCATGTGAAGCAGCCATTTCAAGTTGGTCTTGTTTATTTTTAGGGTTAGGGTTACAACCACAAGCGACCAGCGAGACGGGGCGGATTGATTGCGTACACGCGCATCTGCGTTTGTAAAACAGCCAATAGGAACGGCCTCTCTCTGAAATGACCTGTGATTGGCTAAAATCATCTGTCCCGAGCTAGATTTTCTAAAGCCTCAATACAGAGACAAGAGGAGGTGCATAAGTCTAGTTTTCTCTCAGAACATTTGAATTACAATATGCGGAAAAGTTATTATGGAATTTTTGCACAATGACACCATAAAAAAAAAACTGCCTACCGCAGCATTAAAGAATACTGTCCCAGGAACACTTTTGCTTTAAATGAAGAGCACCACACCTCCAGCATCTCTCTTGAGTTGTTTGATTTCCTCACTTTTAATACTGATTTTAGTAATAGCTTAAGGCCTGAATCAATTGCTTTAGAGCAGCATGCAGGTCCTGCTGAGATTTTAAGAGTTTCTCAGCTTGATCGTTGCTCATCTTTGATAGTAAAAACCTCAAGTCCTTGTTGGTGAACATCTTTCTATCCATAGATTAACCTTTCTTTTGAAGAAAGCATAGCATTATTTTTAGTTAATATTTTACTTAAAATCTATAGTGGCATGACACTCTTTTATTCCTTCTTTAAAAAAAACAAACTTTTAAAGTTTGCTCACCTTGAAAATAAAAATACTGCTTAGAATTGGCTTTTACTGTTTTAATCTGTATTCTTGGTGAAATGAAACCCTTTGAAACTATGACTCGTGTGTATCTGCCAAAGGGGTGACAGGCATCACATTTTGGGCTTCAGAAAATACTTTAGAGCTTTAAAAACATTCACACACGTGCATGTACACATTCTCACACACACACACACACACACACACACACACACACACACACACACACACACACACACACACACATAAACATACACAGACTCACACACACTTACACTTAACTTGTTTGCCGCTCTATTGCCTGCCTGCTCAGCTTTCCACTAAGACTTCCTTCCCAAAGCCTCTTTGATTTGATTGCCCATCTCTCTGTACTTCATACTGAAAAAAAAAAACAGTTCCCTTTTAATGGGGCATTTGATTGAAACTTGAGTTTGATTGAGGCTTTGAAATAAATCAGCATGATCTCAAGGAAATCAAAAGTGCCCTAATCATATTTGATTGGTCTGCATATTGGTGGAGGAATAGACAAATATCTCTGGTTCAGTTCATGCATCCATTCTGTCATACAGTTCTTTGTAGAACATATAAGAAGGAAAGTTGAATATCCCACTCTTTAGTGAGTGCTACCTCCTGATCATGAACGTCATCATCCGAACATTTAGTCTCTCCTACAGCCCAGGAGGATCCTGTTCAATCAAATTTCTCTTCATGGAAAGTGAAGTTCCTATACATACTAGAGGTATGTGTAAACAAAAAAGACCTGAGGTCCATTCTGTAAATTATGCTTACCTTTAACTATGATATACACTACCGTTCAAAAGTTTGGGATCACATTGAAATGTCCATATTTTTGAAGGAAAAGCACTGTACTGTTCAATGAAGATAACTTTAAACTAGTCTTAACTTTAAAGAAATACACTCTATACATTGTTAATGTGGTAAATGACTATTCTAGCTGCAAATGTCTGGTTTTTGGTGCAATATCTACATAGGTGTATAGAGGCCCATTTCAAGCAACTATCACTCCAGTGTTCTAATGGTACAATGTGTTTGCTCATTGGCTCAGAAGGCTAATTGATGATTAGAAAACCCTTGTGCAATCATGTTCACACATCTGAAAACAGTTTAGCTCGTTACAGAAGCTACAGAACTGACCTTCCTTTGAGCAGATTGAGTTTCTGGAGCATCACATTTGTGGGGTCAATTAAACGCTCAAAATGGCCAGAAAAAGAGAACTTTCATCTGAAACTCGACAGTCTATTCTTGTTCTTAGAAATGAAGGCTATTCCATGCGAGAAATTGCTAAGAAATTGAAGATTTCCTACACCGGTGTGTACTACTCCCTTCAGAGGACAGCACAAACAGGCTCTAACCAGAGTAGAAAAAGAAGTGGGAGGCCGCGTTGCACAACTGAGCAAGAAGATAAGTACATTAGAGTCTCTAGTTTGAGAAACAGACGCCTCACAGGTCCCCAACTGGCATCTTCATTAAATAGTACCCGCAAAACACCAGTGTCAACATCTACAGTGAAGAGGCGGCTGCGGGATTCTGGGCTTCAGGGCAGAGTGGCAAAGAAAAAGCCATATCTGAGACTGACCAATAAAAGAAAAAGATTAAGATGGGCAAAAGAACACAGACATTGGACAGAGGAAGACTGGAAAAAAGTGTTGTGGACGGATGAATCCAAGTTTGAGGTGTTTGGATCACAAAGAAGAACGTTTGTGAGACGCAGAACAAATGAAAAGATGCTGGAAGAATGCCTGACGCCATCTGTTAAGCATGGTGGAGGTAATGTGATGGTCTGGGGTTGCTTTGGTGCTGGTAAGGTGGGAGATTTGTACAGGGTAAAAGGGATTCTGAATAAGGAAGGCTATCACTCCATTTTGCAACGCCATGCCATACCCAGTGGACAGCGCTTGATTGGAGCCAATTTCATCCTACAACAGGACAATGACCCTAAACACACCTCCAAATTGTGCAAGAACTATTTAGAGCAGAAGCAGGCAGCTGGTATTCTATCGGTAATGGAGTGGCCAGCGCAGTCACCAGATCTGAACCCCATTGAGCTGTTGTGGGAGCAGCTTGACCGTATGGTACACAAGAAGTGCCCCTCCAACCAATCCAACTTGTGGGAGCTGCTTCTGGAAGCGTGGGGTGCAATTTCTCCAGATTACCTCAACAAATTAACAGCTAGAATGCCAAAGGTCTGCAATGCTGTAATTGCTGCAAATGGAGGATTCTTTGACGAAAGCAAAGTTTGATGTAAAAAAAATCTTATTTCAAATACAAATCATTATTTCTAACCTTGTCAATGTCTTGACTCTATTTTCTATTCATTTCACAACATATGGTGGTGAATAAGTGTGACTTTTCATGGAAAACACAAAATTGTTTGGGTGATCCCAAACTTTTGAACGGTAGTGTAGATTGACTTAGATGTCCATGTATGATGATGATGAATAATGCTACATCAGTAGTTCTCAATCAGGTCCCCTGGTACCACCAGCACTTTCTCGTCTGACAGGTAGCTAATCACATTCACCTGTTGTCCCAGGTGTAATGCCAAAGATGGTTCTTTTGAGAAAGACACATCAACCCGTATTATCTTTTTGTTGTTAAAAAGGACAGAGAGTGGTGTGTCCTTCCCAGGGAAACGTCTCAGGTCAAACCTTCCTGATTGGAGGCTGGAATAACTGGGGGAAGAAACGAATGTAATGAACTACCTGACAGAAGAGAAAACCAGCATTAGTATATAGATACCTGAACTGGACTGCATCAGTCCTGCATCAGTCCTTACTAAATCTGTCACTACATTTGTGTGTAACATCCTTATTAACATTTTAGTATTAACTAGCAAGTTGTAAACTAGCAATTTGCTGATATGGATTGTTCCATTCAAACATGAGGAATGTCCTAGCTAGTAATGTGTGAATTGGTTATGAGGTATAAATCAAACCACCCAGCCAATCAAAAACCATTCGCATAAATTTTGAACCACACACCTGCACCACGAGTCAACGATGGATGAAGGTGTCCACATCATATAAATCAAGGGGATGTAGCCTACCAGGTAAAACATGCTGTTGACAAATATTTTCCATTGTCAAATAACAGCTCCAAATCTTCTAAATGGTTTGTTGGTTCCTAAGTTAAGTTATGTCTATCTGTGTCGTTGCTGTTATTTTGGTAAAACATTATTGCTTTCAATTAGCTAACTGGTTAAGCACTAAGAACTGGAGTGTGATTTGCCAATTGTGTTGCCCTGATGGTCACTGTAATAGGTATCTTCTCTGTATCTCTGGCCCACGTTGATGCAACCACCAGACCATTTACCCCTCAGGTTTGACCAATTTCAAATTCAAGAAGAAGCAGGGGATTCATACATAAACCAGCAGTGGCCTGTGGATGTATTGAATAGGACTTATTTTCTTCATGTTGTGTATGAGCTGATGAATATATTTCACAAAAGTTCTTATGGAGTCAAATTTTAAAGTAATGTGAAAGAATTGTTTATGGGACCTCTCTAAAAGTGAGTTGCTTATTTTTAATCTACAGTTACAGGGACTTGAGACTAGTTCTGGATTTATGAGGATGTCTTTCTTTCCATTTGCTACTCTCTTTCCTTTCTTTCTGTCATTCTTTGCTTTCAACAGGTCCTTTTGTATTTCATTTCATTCTTCATCCAAAACCTCTCATGCACTAGTTTCATTCTCTTCCCCTTCTCTGTGTTTTTCTTTTCTGCTTTTGTAAACCTGAGATGGTTATAATCCACTATTCCTGTTCCAATCTGGAAAATACTGGTGCGGGAGCCCAGTTTTCACCGCTATACCTGGGGGAGCACTCTCTGCCAAGTGCTGCCCAGTTAGCCAGGACCTGTTAGAAAGCCTGTTGGAATTAGCGGCAACAAAGGAATTGGTTTCAGCATGTGCTTTGACTGGACACAAATTTACCGGAATGAAAAGCTGTTTATAGCATGTAGCAATCCAGCGGTAAGCAAATTTAGGAGCTGTGTGAGTGAGATTGATCACTTAACCAACAGTTACAGGGACTTGTATTAAATGTATTAAATGGACATAGATATGGTATCAAGTTGTAAATGTGGTTTGAATATGTAATAGAACGGTTTCAGCGTATAATTGAAAATTATTTTGAATCGATTTAGAAGTGTTTAACACATGAGGGTCTTACCAGAAAACAAGTACTGGTTACATTAAATATTCAGTTGGTATGCTACTGTGTGCATGTATCTAGCATTTAATTCAGCCTATCACATCAAATCATCATTGCTTGCTAATCACAAAGTGTGATGTGAAGGGTGATCTAAATCGTTGTATTTGATTATTAATGGAAAATTTATATGCAACCTCATTGATAAGGTCAACCTAGTATTAGATATTCAAGTTCAGCAATGACTGTACACAAAGGATAGTGAGGATTTTTTTTTTTTGCCTTGCAACCGTAACACTGCAAGGTCCTTCAAATACATGATAAATTACTGCAGAGGAAGAAAATAAAGTGAGATACAAAATCTTTGCTTTTGTGCTGTTAACAGTAAAGCACAGGATTGTTCATGTGCAGAAGGGTTAATGTGCACACGTATCAGCCTCGCCAGGGCTGATAGCAATACACATATCTTTACCATGACAAGTGCCTCATTAAAACTCCATCGGAAAGGGTAACATTCAATTATGAACAAATCAAAGGTCCAGACCCTGTGGAGAACTGTCGTGTTATCCACCACCCAACCATCAGCTCTTAGGAAGACTCCGGACAGAGACTGTCCAGAAATTTTCAAAATGCCACTTTAACAGTTCAGATTGTCACTGTCAGATCTGGTGTATTAAAAGCCGATCAAAGCGGACACATTTCACCAGATAAGAAAAAGAGAACAAGAGTTTCTGAAAATGTGCCCGATGGAATATTGAGAACTTTGAAAGCTTCATCAACAAAGCAAGTCATGCATATGGGTATCAGCTGTTGACTTATTTAAAAGACACTTTTACATTTCCAAATATCTCTGAATGTCAGTGTAGAAGATCATATAGAATTTTTAATGCGCAATTAAACGTCCCAGACACAGATGATGTATATGTGTTTGACTTATTAACAACCATAATAAAAAAAAATACAAGAGGTGATGGAAGAGGATTTAGAAGTATAGCTCTGCCACTGAATAAGTTCAAAAAGCCATTTCCATCACTTGTCAGTTTTCCCACCTCAAACATTGAAAGCTGGTCAGTGATAATTGAGTTTTTATTCATAATTTCAAAATAATTATCATTAAAGGAGCTATTTCAATACACCACTTCCATCTCCTGTTTAATGAGGACCGGAAATTATTTAATACCTGTTTAACATTACAGATAAAGTTGAAATTCCACTACTGCTGTTATAAAATATTTTGTGCAGATGCATTTTCTCATCCCCCCCAACCTGTGACGTTCTGGTCATATCTGCTGAAATATGAGCAAATCTGTTTGAAGTATTTATTTAATGTCAACCTGACAACTGTTAGCTTCTTCACAGCCTAATGAGGGCAAACAGCCCAGACTATCCCGCTTTCGTAACACACTTCTGAACAACCCGGCCCCAAAGTCAAAACGCTCACAGAACTTATTTGAAGTTCCCAAAATATGTTGATTACCAACGTTGTGCATGCATATGATGCATGTCGACTAGTCTCATGGGTCCACATGTGACTACGCCACTTTATGATAAGAACAGAGATGAGCAGACACTTCACATTTTTTGAAATATATCAAAAGGTGTTGAGAAATGTATATAATTAAAATACTTGTATTTTGTCTCTCAAATACCGAAAAGAAAAAAAATGCATAGCATCTGGGGTGACAGAATTTCTCCAAAGACCAGTTCTTCAGTGGAAGGGTGCTTAAAATCAGTTTTATGTTATGAACAAATATAAAGAGGACAACTGATTGTGTGAAAAATTTTCCTGAAAAATATAGGCTTACAGTCTTTTTGTCTTACCCACCCTTATTTTGTTAGTATCAATGCCGTGGGTTTGAATCCAGTCAGTTTACACACCAACCCTTCTCTACAATTTGTCCTGATAGATCAGCCTTAAAGATGCTAATGTGCATTTAAAGAAGTATTTACCCTCGCTAAGACAAAATGGACATACATAGATAAGGAAATGGAGGTGTACGTCTGCAGATACAGCATATCCAAGCACAAAACTGATTTGTCCAGAAGGTCTTATTGTAACTAACAGATTTACTGAAAAAACCAAAACAAAAAACAACAAAAAACAGTATTCTTCAATGCGTCTTTGCTAATTGCAGTTCATGCCTCACATTGTTGGAATTTCTATAATATATCAGTGGGAGGGAGGACCTATCAAGCCTGAACGCAGCCCACATCAGCATCCACACCGCGTACACAGCATCCGCCTCACGTCACCACGTGTTATATGGAAGCTTGCTATCCGTGTATTATTCTCATCATCACTGTGACATAAATGAATAGGCTATCGCTAGAAAAAAAAATCTCAAGTCTGGTGTCTGAAGTCATTGCTGAAAAATATTTTTTGAGTATTTTCAAATTCAAAATACTGCTCCCAGAAGTAACATATTGCAAATTACAGTCTATGTTCTCCATAATGATACAATACATATTACAAAATACTCAAAAGTAGTTCAAATATGTGTCTGTGAATGTTCTCATTCATCCAGGTCATGGTTATCCAAAGGAGTTGAATCAAGTGCAACTGGACTTGGTATATATCCATGAAGACGTTTCGCCTCTCATCCAAGAGGCTTCCTCAGTTCGTGCCTTTCTGATTAGACCAAGCTAGTCTGACTGGCTGGTGATGAGACTCAGAATTTATCCTCTAGGAGTCGTTGTCAGAGCTATTGATATGCGTGGCTCTTTGTGATCCGATGTTTACCAACGCCCGTCGCTAACAGAGCCATAGATATGAGTGGCTCTTTTGTGTACCGATGTTATGTCCGCGTCCATCGTTAACAGAGCTATTGATATGCGTGGCTCTCCTGTGCTCCGATGTCCAGCCGCGCCCGTCGCCATCGGAGCTATTGATTTGTATTTGTTTATCAGCGACGGTCGTTGGGGGTGTTAGTTTCGACTTCATTGTTCAGTGGTCATGAGAGTCGTTGGAGCCGTTAGTGACCGACTGTTGTTCTTGGAGGCTAGGCTTCTTGAGTCTCCTGGGTAGAGATGAAAAGACGGCATTGTAAGTGGGAGATAGGTGGTGTCGCAGACCTCCTCCTCTGTTGAGGGATGGTTTTTCCAGTTTCGCATAGATGGCTTCCTTCACCCCTCTTTCAAACCATCTATCTTCTCTGTCCAAAATGTGTACATTGCTGTCCTTGAAGGAGTGTTTCTGTCTGTAAAACTGGCCCCTGAATTGGGGCCAGTTCAGGGGCCAGTTTTACAGACAGAAACACGGCTGTGCAATGGGCTCACCAGTATCGCCCATTGTGGCCAACTTATACACTCACCGGCCACTTTATTAGGCACACCTGTCCAACTGCTCGTTAACGCAAATTTCTAATCAGCCAATCACATGGCAGCAACTCAATGCATTTAGGCATGTAGACATGGTCAAGACGATCTGCTGCAGTTCAAACCAAGCATCAGAATGGTGAAGAAAGGTGATTTAAGTGACTTTGAACGTGGCATGGTTGTTGGTGCCACGCACAACCATCTCTAGGGTTTACAGAGAATGGTCCGAAAAAGAGAAAATATCCAGTGAGCGGCAGTTCTGTGGGCGAAAATGCCTTGTTGATGCCAGAGGTCAAAGGAGAATGGCCAGACTGCTTCGAGCTGATAGAAAGGCAACAGTAACTCAAATGGTGCCACGCACAACCATCTCTAGGGTTTACAGAGAATGGTCCAAAAAAGAGAAAATATCCAGTGAGCGGCAGTTCTGTGGGCGAAAATGCCTTGTTGATGCCAGAGGTCAGAGGAGAATGGCCAGACTGCTTCGAGCTGATAGAAAGGCAACAGTAACTCAAATAACCACTCATTACAACCGAGGTATGCAGAAGAGCATCTCTGAACGCACAACACGTCGAACCTTGAGGCAGATGGGCTACAGCAGCAGAAGACCACACCGGGTGCCACTCCTGTCAGCTAAGAACAGGAAACTGAGGCTACAATTCGCACAGGCTCACCAAAATTGGACAATAGAAGATTGGAAAAATGTTGCCTGGTCTGATGAGTCTCGATTTCTGCTGCGACATTCGGATGGTAGGGTCAGAATTTGGCGTCAACAACATGAAAGCATGGATCCATCCTCCCTTGTATCAACGGTTCAGGCTGGATGGTGTAGGGGATATTTTCTTGGCACACTTTGGGCCCCTTAGTACCAATGGAGCATCGTGTCAACGCCACAGCCTACCTGAGTATTGTTGCTGACCATGTCCATCCCTTTATGACCACAGTGTTCCCATCTTCTGATGGCTACTTCCAGCAGGATAACGCGCCATGTCATAAAGCTCGAATCATCTCAGACTGGTTTCTTGAACATGACAATGAGTTCACTGTACTCAAATGGCCTCCACAGCCACCAGATCTCAATCCAATAGAGCACCTTTGGGATTTGGTGGACCGGGAGATTCGCATCATGGATGTGCAGCCGACAAATCTGCAGCAACTGCGTGATGCTATCATGTCAATATGGACCAAACTCTCTGAGGAATGTTTCCAGTACCTTGTTGAATCTATGCCACGAAGGATTAAGGCAGTTCTGAAGGCAAAAGGGGGTCCAACCCGGTATTAGCAAGTTGTACCTAATAAAGTGGCCAGTGAGTGTATATGGAAGAGGTAGAACACAGGGCCCTGAACTCCTTCAGAGGAACTTCTCCGAGCCACTGGTTCAGATATGTGGACGACACATGGGTCAAAATCCAAACACAAGAGGTGCAAGCGTTTACCAAACACATCGACTCAGTGGACAAGAACATTAAGTTCACAAGGGAAGACGTAAAGAACAACAGTTTGCCCTTCTTGGACTGTGACGCCCACATTGGGGAAGACAGGAGCCTCCACATTGGGGTTTACAGGAAACCTACACACACAGACCAATATCTACTTTTCGACTCACACCACCGGCTGGAACACAAACTCAGCGTCATCAGAACTTTGCAACACAGAGCCGACAATGTGCCCAGCAGCACTCAGGCCCAACGAGAAGAACACAAACACCTGAGGGGAGCTTTAAAAACCTGCGGCTACCCCAGTTGGACCTTTGTGAAAACTGCAACACGTTCCAAAAAGACCAACCAGGTGAGTGACGAGGAGAAAAGGAACAGAAGGAATAACACAGTCATCCCGTATGTTTCTGGGGTCTCCGAGAAACCCAGGAGAATTTTCAACAAACACCGCATCCCGGTATACTTTAAACCGGGCAACACACTCCGGCAAAGACTGGTTCATCCCAAAGACCATGTACCACACACCCGGAAAAGCAATCTGGTGTATGCCGTACAATGCAATGAGGATTGCACTGACCTATACATAGGAGAAACCAAACAACCACTACACAAACGGATGGCCCAACACAGAAGGCCAAACTCCTCGGAACAAGACTCAGCAGTTTATCTACACCTAAAGGAGAAGACACACTCCTTCGAGGACAGAAACGTAAACATTTTGGACAGAGAAGATAGATAGTTTGAAAGAGGGGTGAAGGAAGCCATCTATGCGAAACTGGAAAAACCATCCCTCAACAGAGGAGGAGGTCCGCGACACCACCTATCTCCCACTTACAATGCCGTCCTTTCATCTCTACCCAGGAGACTCAAGAAGCCTAGCCTCCAAGAACAACAGTCGGTCACTAATGGCTCCAACGACTCTCATGACCACTGAACAATGAAGTCGAAACTAACACCCTCAATGACCGTCGCTGCTAAACAAATGCATATCAATAGCTCCGATAACGACGGACGCGGCTGGACATCGATACACAAAAGAGCCACTCATATCTATGGCTTTGTTAGCGACGGGCGTTGGTAAACATCGGAACACAAAGAGCCACCTATATCTATAGCTCTGACAGCGACTCCTAGTGGATAAATTCTGAGTCTCATCACCAGCCAGTCAGACTAGCTTGGTCTAGTCAGAAAGGTACGAACTGAGGAAGCCTCTTGGATGAGAGGCGAAACGTCTTCACGGATATATACCAAGTCCAGTTGCACTTGATTCAACTCCTTTGGATAGTTCAAATGTGTGTTTCAAATACTTTTAATTGAAATACTGCCCCATCTCTGGATGAGAATAACATATATTTTTGGCCTCATTAGGCTATGTGTCACCTTATTAAATCACGTTTTTCATGTACATACAATACATTTCAACATATCGATGAATGAGGACATTGTTCAGGCCATCCATCCTGATCATCTGCTTTGGTACTTTATGTTAGAGATGGTTAAGTTCAGCAACAGTGTTTGAAATGGTTATAGCTAGGTGTTATGCTTGAGATGGTTAAGTTCAACTGTGACATCTGGGAGACTGGTCATAAAGTGTTATAATCTACACTGAGTGTAAATCGGAGTTAAAAGTATACCTGCATGAACGTCCTAAACGATGTCCTCAATTCATCAACACGTTGACATGCATTATATGCATGTGACAAAACGTTGGTCATCATGTTATTATTGGAGCTGCAAATAAGTTGTACATGAACAGTTCATCTGCGAGACTGGGCACCTTCTGAAGCACCTGGTCAAAACTAAATGCAAGGCTTCCAACTTCAGTGCTTCTGTCTGGAATGATATGCATGTGTATGTTAGATCAGTAATGGACTATACAGTCAGATACACAAGGTCCACTCCTCCCTGGAATTAAGAGGCAAGTAGCTTACAGGACATGGATGAAAATGAGACAGAAAGAGTTGATAAAAAGAATAAAGAAAAAAGATGGAGGGAACAGGGGGCTAGTAAAGGGGTAAGACATACAGAAAGAAAAAATACCAGACAGAAAAAGTGAACTTCTAGTTCCATGTGCTGAGTAGTGTATGCAAGGAGTTTCACATTCTGTGAAACAGATCAATACAATGAGTGAAACATAGTGTCCATCTCTCATATTTTATAATGGGTTTATGTTGAAAAACCTTGTTTTAGCGCATGGGAAATAAATGTTTTTTGGGCCTTTTTTTTTCTTTTTTTTCCTGGTTGGTTTCTAGCTTCTGGAAGCTGGCTAGATAGATGTATGCTCTCCATGACCTCAAAGTCACTGAGAAGATGCCCACTTGATAACCCCTAGTGGAAAAACTAGGGTGTTTACAGTTTAGTATCTGACTAAGCTATTTGTTTTAAGGAGATTTCTGATTGCTTCACCTGATGTCCTCTCCTTTGATGTAGGGACAAGTGTGTTAAGTTATTTGGTGGAACTGGAGTATGTAGCCCCATAATTGTCACCATCAAGGGATTTAATGTCAGATCCTGTGCAGTCCTTTTATTTTTATTAAAAAACTTCAGCAATATGAGAAGATACCGCTTAAACATAACGTATAAAACCATTTTAGACAATGTTTTAGCATCAGACTGTTAAATATAATAATATCATATAGCGAATGACTGACTCATCAGGTGAACAGATTGCGCAGCAGCAGAGTTCATTATCAGCACTAGATGGCTTTTCCAGAGACATGCTAATGCTGAATTGAACTGATGGGATAATCAAATTTGATTGATAACATAAATATTTATGTTTTCCTTCATAATTGATGAAAGTCTTTATTTTTGGATAAAAAGTTGGATATGCAATGACAGAATTAGTCCCCTAAATGCTTTGCACAACGGCGGTAGATCAATATGGTGGGACATAGTTTAATTGATCTACAATGCTTGGACAGCCTCAAAGAGTGCAAGCTTTGGTATCAACTCTAAATCCTTTCATGTCTTGATCTTCATCCTCAAGGTAATCCTGGTCACAATAGAGACTCAGCATTACACATCTCTCACACCACACATGCAGTGAAAGACTCAGAAAGCAAATCGAAACTCATTACACTTGAAGTTTGTTTTCTTAGAGTCAGTCAGTTCCTCTCCCTAACCACTTTGTGAACATGTAACCCTTGGGTAATGTACTAGTTAAATAACTTCAGGCAAGAAGTGAAAGGAATTGTTTTTTTTTTTTTCCTATGTATTTGTTGCTTAAAAGTTACATACTCTACAACCATAACCCTACATTAGAGTCTAATCATATAGTGGAGATTATTTGTAGGCTATATGTGAATTTAGGAAATCAAAGTAGGCAGACATGAATAGAATTGTCTTATAGAGAGTACTAGTTGGCAAAGCACTTCTGCATCAGTAGTGAAGAGTAAGATATGCTGTGGTCATTAGCAAACATAGAGAACATTAGCAAATATAGAAAGATAATTTCCTAAAATTGCAATGGTTTGTGTATTTGAAAAATTTGCCCATTGATCCTCACTGATTTTACACTTGCTGCCATTTGAGCACCCCTAGATCAGGCCCGGTTCTAGACTGCTCTGACTGGGGGGATGTAAGATGATGTAAGAGGTGTTGGTTGGTCACCAACTGCTAGTGTTAGTTAATATGAGTGTTCTTTAGGAATGTAAGCTATAATATACACTGTTTTATGTTTTTATCTAAAGCTAAAACCATAGTAATTAATATGTAAGCCTATAATTTCTTACATTTCAAATCCATCTCTACCCCCCCCTCTTATAAATGGTAAAATTATAAATGGACTGTGTTTATATAACACTTTTCTAGTCTACTGATGACTCAAAGCGCTTTACAGTGTATGCCTCACATTCTCCCATTCACACACACATTCATACACTGATGGTGGAGGCTGCCATGCAAGTTTCCAACCTGCTCACTGGGAGCAGTTAGGGGTTCAGTGTCTTGCTCAAGGACACTTTGACCCACTCTGGAGGAGCTGGGGATCAAACCAGCGACCTACAAATTATGCGCTCTACCTCCTGAGCCATGCCGCCCAGGAGGATAACTTTATTTATGCCCAGTTATATCAAATTATTATCTATTCTTACATGGAGTGATATATTAAAGATTAGCTACCTGCCCTCATCCAGTATAGTTTGAAGCTATACTCTGATTGGTTCATTATATTCTTTACAATTTTAAACCCACCTTCACCCCCCCCCCATACGAAGACGACTTTATCAATGCCCAATTATATTTCTTTATTACCTAATCTTACATTGAATCTTACATAGTGTTTTGCTCACATTACAAGTTTATTATCCTTCTGATACCTTTATCTGCCAGCGCCTTTTCTTAGGACATATTACAGTATTTACACAAATTATCTTACAACAGTTTTTTGAAGCTGGAAACTTTGAGTTCAGCTGCAGTTTGATGTTGAGAAAGTCCCTTATCACACACGAGAACAATTTAACCACTATATACATTGCCATGGTGTACTAGAAAAATTACCAAAAAAATAAAGTAATAATAATTTTTTAAAAAATCCAAAGGAAGTGTACTCTCTCAAATTTAAACCACCAGCAGTAACAACAACCACACATAGAGGACCGGATTATGTATAGATCTAGTATTGATTGTTAGAAGAACAAAATAACCAACTCTGGGTATTAGAAGTGTGCCTGTATTAAAACATAAGAGTGCATCTATCGCCATCTTACAATGCTGTGATTGTAACTATTCCCCAATCCTCTGTGAATAGTACACATGGCCATTGCAACTCTAGTTAATGATCACAGCAAATTGTACATGAAACTGGTCGTTGGTTTAGGTCATTATGCAACTGTATTGTTTATAAGGTTGGGGATACCTGAAGTCAGTTTAGACTGACAAAGTCACTTAGATGAGTGATGAAATGTTTTTTTCCCACTAAACATTGTGTTCAGAAGAACTGATTTAACTTTCTGGGATATATGGGGCATTATTTTCTTGGAATATCACGACATGAGGAAACCCTGTTTGCATCCATATAGCATGCCTAGTCCTGTAAAATGGACTCATATTTCTTTGCTGTTACACAACCATGCAGAGCCATCCTCAAACCCAATATCTCCCACAAGATGGCTGAGATGGCCAAAACAGATATATCACCATGTTTAAAAGCTGGGAATAGACATTGTCAGTTTAAGACATCCTTTGGCTTTGTCAATGTAAAACTGTCCAGATGTAAGAAAAGAAAGGTGAAAGATGACTTATCAGACCATATTTCTCTTCTTCCATTGCTCAGTGGTCCAGATTTTGTTTTTCTTACACCAAGTTATGTCTTTTTACATTGGTCTGAGATCTAAGTGGTTCCTGAATGACAGCCCTGGCATACATTCTAACTTTGTGATATTAAATATGTTCAGTTTTGGTTGAGACTGGATCTTTGAGGCCGTAGTTTTCTGTCCTGTTATGTTTCCGTCTGTCCTCATTGGTGAAGTTTGACTTGCGATCATTGTTCCTCTTTGCGATGCAGTTTGTCCGCAGTTGGCAAATGTCAAGATTTTCAAGGCTGTTTTCCCTTGACACTTTAAATAATTTTGCAGATTTTGTGACCTGCAGTTTAGGCAGTGACTGTCACTATAGCGACAGGCATGGGTGCAAGTCCATGAATGCTAGGCCTCTGTCACACCAGCCACCTGCATGTCCTCTCTCACCACATCCATAAACCTGTCTGGCCTTCCTCTTTTCCTCTCCCCTGGCAGCTCCATATTCAGCATCTGTATCCCAATATACCCAGTATCTCTCCCTCACACATGTCCAAGCCATCTCAATCTTGCCTCTCTTGCTTTATCTCCAAACCATCCAACATGAGCTGTCCCTCTAATAGACTAATTCCTAATCCTAATCTTTGTCATTCCCAATGAAAAATTTAGCATCGTCAACTCTGCACCTCCAGCTCCCCTTCCTGTCTTTTCGTCAGTGCCACTGTCTCCAAACCATATAACACAGCTGGTTTCACAACCATCTTGTAAACCCTCCCTTTAACTCTTGCTGGTCGCAAATCACTACTGACACTCTTCTCCACCCACTCCGCCCTGCCTGCACTCTCTCCTTCACCTCTTCTCTTCAGCACTCCCCGTTACTTTGGACAGTTGACCCCAAGTATTTAAACTCATATGCCTTTGTCAGCTCTAGTCTTTGCATCCTCACCATTCCACTGACCTCCCTCTCACTCACACATATGTATTCCGTCCTGCTCCTACTGACTTTCATTCCTCTTTTCTCCAGTGCATACCTCCACCTCTTCTGTCTCTCCTCAACCTGCACCCTACTCTCACAACAGATCACAATGTCATCCACATCATAGTCCACGGAGACTCCTGCATGAGCTCATCTGTCAACCTGTCTATCACCATTTCAAACAAGAAAGGGCTCAGAGCCAATCCTTGATGTAATCCCTATTCGACCTTTCACCCATCTGTCATTCCAACCACACAATTCACCACTGTCATACATCCCTTATACTACATATCCTGCACCACTCCTACATAATTCTCTGCAACTCCCAACTTCCTCATATAATACCACACCTTGACACCCTCTCATATGCTTTCTCTAAATCCACAAAGACACAATGTAACTCCTTCTGGCCTTCTCTACAATACATAGTCAACATTCTGAAAGCAAACATCACATCTGTAGTGCTCTTTTTTGGCATGAAAACATACTGCTGCTCGCTAATCGTCACTTCTCCTCTTAACCTAGCTTCTATTACTCTTTCCCATATCTTCATGGTGTGGTTGATCAACTTTATAACCTGTAGTTTCTACAATTCTGTACATCACCCTTATTCTTGAAAATAGGTACCAGTATACTTCTTCTTCACTCCTCAGGTATCCTCTCGCTTTCCAAGATTGTGTTAAACAATCTAGTTAAAAACTCCACTGCCATCTCTCCTAAACATATCCATGCCTGCACAGGTATGTCATCTGGACCGACTCCCTTTCAACTCTTCATCCTCCTCATACCTATCCGCACTTCCTCCTTGCTAATTCACTGCACTTCCTGATTCACTAGCCCCATCCAACCTTCTCTCTCTCATTTTCTTCATTCATCAGCCCCTCAAAGTACTCCTTCCACCTTCTCAACACACTCTCCTCGCTTGTCAGCTAATCCCCAGCCTTGCTCCCTCTGTTTAGCCAATCAGTACAAGTTCTTTTCTCCTTCTTTAGCATCTAACCTCTCATACAACTCACCACACACCTTTTCCTTTTCCACCTCTCTCTTCGCTTTATGCTGCATTTGCTTGTACTTCTGTCTACTTTCTTCATCTCTCTGACTATCCCACTTCTTCTTTGCCAACCTCTTCCACTGTATACTTTGCTGTACTTCCTCATTCCACCACCAAGTCTCCTTGTCTTCCTTCCTCTGTCCTGATTACACGCAAAGTACCTTCCTAGCTGTCTCCCTCACTATTTCTGCAGTGCTTGCCCAGCCACCCGGCAACTCTTCACTACCACCCAGTGTCTGCCTTAACTCCTCCCTGAACTCCACTAAGGGAAGCAGGCAGACAAGCGCTAGGAGAATCTCCAGGGTGTAAAAAGAAGGGACATGAAAATTGGTGGTGGGAGGAAGAAGTGCAGCACTGCATAACGAAGAAAAAGTTGGCCAAAATAAAGCTGGACAAAAACGAGAATGAGCAAAACAAGATTGAATTCAAGGAAGCTAAGAAAGAAAATGAGATATCAGTAGTGATAGCAAGGGCAAGGGCATTTGGCAACCTATAGAAAAGACTAGATACAAAGGAAGGAGATAGGGATATATATAGAGAGCAGTCAAACAGAGATACAGAGCAAGCAAGGATGTTGAACAAATAAAACTGATCAAGGACACTGATGGAAGAGTACTGACAAAAGATGAGGATATTTTACAGAGATCGATGGATTATTTCAGGCACCTAATGAATGAAGAGAATAACAGAGATCGAAGGACAGATGATCCACATATGAATGAAGAGGACATGGGAGAGACTGCAAGGGATGAGGTGATAAAAGCATTACAATGAATAAAAAATTGAAAAGCTATGGGACCAGGCAATATACCAGCAGAAGTCTGGAAATACTTAGGCAATACTGTCATAGAGTTCATGACTAGACTCTTCAACAACGAATGGAGAAAGAGCATAGTGGTACCAATTTACAAGAAAAAAAGGTGATACTCAAAGTAGCAACTACAGAGGGAACATTTTGATGGGACATACAATGAAGATATGGGAGAGAGTGATTGAAGTAATACTTAGGAAGGTAGTCACTATAGGGAAATAACAATTTGGATTCATGCCTGGAAGAAGTACCACAGATGCGATATTTGCACTCAGGATCTTAACTGAAAAATACGTTGAACGACAGAAAGAATTACACTGTGTATTTATTGATTTGGAGAAGTTATATGACCGAGTACCAAGAGAGGCATCGTGGTGTTGCCCGAGGGCAAAGGGAATAGCAGAAAATTACATCAGCATAATTCAGGACATGTAGAGGGACTGTAAGACCATAGTTCGATATGCAGTTGGAACAACCAGCAAATTTGAGGCAAAGGTAGGACTATATCAGTGATTGGTGTTGAACCCTCTCATGTTTGTGGTACTGGACAGCCTTACAGATCATCTTCAGAAAGAGCCACCCTGGAGCAAGATATTTACTGATGACATCATGCTGGCAAACAAGGACAAGTGAAGTTTGGAGAAAGAGGATGGAGATTGGAGAGAAGGGTGAGAGTTTAGAGGACTAAGGATCAGCAGAACAAAGACTGAGTACCTGTGTATAAATAAGCAAGTAGAAAGTCCAGGATTGACCTTAAGAGAAGATGTCCCAAAAGTTAATGAATTCAACTATGTATGATCAACAATACAGGCAGAAGACAGTGGTGAGAAGGAAGTCAAGAAAAGGACATAATCTGGGTGGAATTCATGGAGAAATGTAACTGCTGTACTTTGTGACAAAACAATGCCGTTGAGGGTAAAGAGCAAGATATACAAATCAATGTCCATGCCTGCCATGCCCTATGGTATGGAAGCAGTGACAACAACATATAGGCTAGAATCTACAGATAGGCTAGAATCTACATTACAGGTAGGAAAGATGAACATACTGCATTGGTCCTTGGGAGTGACTATAAAAGACAGGAAGCTAAATGAAGACGTGAGAGTGAAGAGAGAGACAAGATTGAGGTGGTTTGATCATGTACAGAGAGGAAACATTGACTATATGGAAGAGAAAGTACTGGACATGGAAAAACCTGGCAAAAGAAAAAGATGGAGAGCCCAGATAGAGGGGGACATGAGGAGGGTTGGACTACACGAGAGGGATGCTTCAGACAAAAAGCTATGGGGGGCAAAACATTTGCTTTTGCGACCCTTGAGAAACAGGGAACATGCCAAAAAAAGTAGTAAGTTCAGACAGGGACTATTTGGTCTCTTTGGAAATCTTAATTGCCTTAAGTTGCTTTAAAAATTCACATAGAAAAGTGTTAGGTTGTCAGTTCAATTTTATAGCTGACATGCTGCCAATTTCCAATTACCATGATGTGATTCACCTGTGTGGCTGCTTGTGAAATTGTTATTTAGCTACTTCAATATAATTTTCTATGTGGAGTTTCTGTTATTTTGTTCATTCAGTGTGTGTGCTTGCATGTCTGTGTAATTTGGACATGTTATCTGGATGAAAACATCCAAAACATTTGCATATGTATATTCATGTATAAGTGTACAGTGGCCTACAGGGACACAGTAGCTTTGAATCTGTCTTGTCTGATTTCTGATTATTATCATCCTCTGCACCCGTCTCCTTTTCGAAATGCAATAAAGAGAAAAAAGTAATTGTTTTTACTGCAAAGCACATTGCAACTGTATTTCGAAAGGTGCTATTTTTTTATTAAATTACATTTTCAATTTTCATTATTTTTATTATTCATCTCTGGGACAGACATAATTGCTGTTTTCCAAGAGGGATAACTGATTTTTGACAATCAACTCTCATCTGTGACAAACTGTGGTTGTTAAACACCCAGCAATCAGTCTCAGCTGGTTCTCTGTTATACGTCATTAAGGTCAGGGGCGTCCAGGTAGCGTGGCGGTCTATTCCATTGCCTACCAACACAGGGATCGCCAGTTCAAATCCCCATGTTAACTCCGGCTTGGTTGGGCGTCTCTACAGACACAATTGGCCGTGTCTGTGGGTGGGGAACCAGATGTGGGTATGTGTCCTGATCGCTGCACTAGTGCCTCCTCTGGTCAATCGGGGCACTTGTTCGGGGGGAGGGGGAACAGGGGGGAATAGCGTGATCCTCCCATGCGCTATGCCCCCCTGGCGAAACTCCTCCCTGTCAGGTGAAAGAGAAGCAGCTAGTGATCCAACATGTATTGCGGGAAGCATGTGGCATTCTGTAGCCTTCCTCAGATCAGCAGAGGGGGTGGAGCAGTGACCAGGATGAACCGGAAGAGTTGGGTAATTGGCCGGATACAATTGGGGAGAAAAAAAGGGGGGGTCAGTAAGGCTTGTTGATTTTAACTAGTGACCCCCATAAGGACACCTGGCTTAGCAACACATAACACAGCTAATATATTCACTCACTCATTCACTCATCCAATGTCGTCCTTGTGAGCGTTACCTGCTTGCGCTGCCTGCCTGATGATGTTGCCCCATCTGTCCCTCTCTGTTATGGTGCTGAAAGTTTCAGCCATAGAGTGTCCTGTCCATTCCTTTAGATTGTCCATATACTTCATCCTGGGGTGGCCACGTCCTCGTTTACCCTCCATCTTCCCTTGTATGATGTCTCTTGTGAGAGAGCATTTTTTGTTACGGCTAGAATGCCCAAAGAAACTCATCTTTCTTTTAACAATGGCACCATATAGTTCTTGTTTGACACCTAGTTGTTGTAGGATGCTTTGATTGGTTCTTTTCTCTCGCCAGTTGATGTTTAAGAGTCTTCAGTAGAACCACGTTTCAGCAGATTGTATTCTATCTTTATCTTTTTGTCTCAATGTCCAGCCTTCTGCCCGATATGTCACAGTAGGCCACGTTATTGCCTTTAGAATTTTTATTTTTAGTTTGTTGGATAGGTCTTTGTCTTTCCAGATATTTTTCAGTTTGATCTTTTTTGTTTTTGCTATGGCAATACGTGTTTGGATATCTTTGGAACAGTAGCCATCATGAGAATTTAAGGAGCCCAGGTATTTGAAGTGTTCAACTCTTGCAAGTTATTTGCCTTCTATTTTGATGGGTTGGTATGTGCCTTTCCCAATGTGCATTACTTTTGTCTTTTTTGCGTTTAATTTCATATTCTTTAGCTTGCCTTTGTTGTTTACATTGTCGAGGAGGTTTGTTATTTCTTGATGGTTGTTTCCACAGAGAGCCGTGTCGTCCGCATATCTCAGGTTTGATATTTTCCTGCCTCCGACTTTGATTCCTGAATTCTCGACTTCTGCTTCTCTCATGATCTGTTCAGTGTAGATACTGAAGAGATGAGGAGAGAGGATGCATCCTTCACGAACACCTTTTTGAATTTCGAAGGGGCTTGTATGGTTGTTGTTCCAACGGATAAGAGGTACACAAGGAGAAGGTTAATACTATATTACACTACTCAAATTACTGTTTTGTAGCAAAGAGTAACATAAAATGTTCATTTTTACAGTTAGGTAATACATTATGCGCTATTAGTTACTCTTCCTCCTTACTTGCATGTCATTCATTTTATTTTTCATTTCATATAGTTCAATTTTTAGTTAAGGCAAATTAAAAAGAAAAATCAATGTCTCTTACCCTCTCTGCTACATGACAGCAGGTGAGTAAATGAAAACCGCAAACTTTCACATTATTTTGACCTGATATACATAAATGGCAAATAGTATTACAGTTAAACATAAGCTCTGTGTCAAAAACAAACTGCAAAGAACATCACTTCCAATATATATATTATATATATATATATATATATATATATATATATATATATATATATATATATATATATATATATGCGAAGCGAGCACAGAACCAAAACACTACCCAGCATTTTGACAAGGACATTGAATACAAAATAGCAACAGCTTTATTAGTACTGTACTGGATATGCGATGGAAGAAATGCTGTTGCTTTCTCCTGGACTTTTTTTGCAAGACCGACCGTTGATTTTAGAATCATCTCCTCTACAATCGTTACTTTGTAGGTAAATAAATGTCAACTGGAAGCTGAACAATGTAATGCTTGGGTCTGAACTGTGATTTTTAGATTGATTCTAGCATAATTGCCATATAGGTTTCTGTTTGAGAGCTTTTAAGTTATCCTCTCTGCCATTTTCCTTGGTTAGAATTTCCCACTGTTTCCCGTTTCATGACATGATACCATTTAGCTTTTTGAGATTTTAAAGGGCTTTTAAACTAATTTTTTATCATTTATGATGTTCTTACAAGGGCGACACGGTGGCACAGTGGTTAGCGCGGTCGCCTCACAGCAAGAAGGTCCTGGGTTTGAGCCCCAGGGTAGTCCAACCTTGGGGGTCGTCCCGAGTCATCCTGTGTGGAGTTTGCATGTACTCCCCGTGTCTGCATGGGTTTCCTCCGAATGCTCTGGTTTCCTCCCACAGTCCAAAGACAGTTCAGGTGAATCAGCTGTACTAAATTGTTCCTAGGTGTGTGTGTGTGTGTTTTGGCCCGGCTGCCTGTCCAGGGTGTCTCCCTGCCCGCTGCCCAATGACTGCTGGGATGGGCTGCAGCATCCTTGAGAGCAGGATAAGCGGTTTGGATAATGGATGAATGGGTGTTCTTACATGTATCATTAATGTTGCTAACTGCAAATGACAGAGGTTCTGTACTGAAATTATTTGCGAATTACATTGAAGCATCTCTGATGCACTCAATTATTGAGAGGATTGGACAGATGAGAATTAATTCTACCATAGGTTAGTGATGAATGTGTGTGCAATAATGACCTCTCTATAGTGGAAGTGAAGACACCACCAAAAGCCATATTTCAAATCCATGAATCTAACTGGGTTAACTCGAAAGCACTCTCATTAACTTTTAATAAAGAGTAAGTAATTTAGGAAACTTAATTAGTAATGTAGTTCATGTAACTATTAAGTCTGAAAAGTAACATTTCTAACACTACCAGGCAATCAATATCCTGTTTAATGTGTTCAGTAAAAAAAAAAAAAAGCAAAAGTAGTGCATATGAATCAATTTTAAAATAATTCCTTTCCAAACTTTTCATTAGTTTTTCTTATTTTCCCCTCACGAGAGAGAGAGGGGGGGGGCACTGAGAAGTTAAACATAGAGAGCACAGGAGTAGTCAATAGCTTGTGTTATTCTGTCCTGATGGAAACATCCAATTGCCCTTCTGGGCAAAAGGAGCTTTTCGGCCAGAAGAATGAAACTATTGTGCTGGAGGAAGACTAGGGTCTGCTTAATTCTCTGTAACATTTCACCAGGTTTAACAGCTCCTTCCTTAGTTGGAACAGTTTTCTATTTGACTGCTGGAGAAAACACCAATTGTGGATTGGGTGGATTGGCTCCCTTGGCAAACCATTGCGTATAATAAAAGACCTGTCAAACAGCATTCTGTCTCAGATATAATTGTCCATAGTAACAATTTCCATTTCACGCAAACAATTTCACAGAAGGGTATATTATTCTTGGGCATAACTATGTCATTGATCTCAATTCTCTTAGCATTAATAGACAATGTCAGTTGCATTATTTCTCTTACAATGCAATTGCCCTTTTTTGGCATCTGTTTAATGTCTCTAAATCCCTCTGACTCAAACCTGTTTGCAGTTATTCTTTACTATTGGCTGATGTATTAATCAAGTAATAAGAATGTAAAACAATAACTGCTGTCTAAATGGACCCAGCCATTATTCATAATAAAATTTGAATATACATCCTCATTTTTTTCTTTTCTTTTTTTTTCTTGGTCATCAGTTCAAAGCAAATTGTTCCACCCTACAGATCACCACTGACACATTATCCCTGACTGTTTTGCCAATATCTCCCACACAGCTTCTGTCATCATCATCTTTTGATTCAAATCAAGTTTCAGAATCAGAATCATGTTTATCGGCCATGTAGGTTTGCACATACATAAACTTTGACTATGGCTTTGTGGCTCTCTCAGTGTACATAACATAGAATAACAACACTACAACACAACAATCTTCAGATATTTTCACAAGGATTGACTGTATACAGGTGAAATGAGAGGTGATAAAGTGCAATGGTGCAGAGAATATACCATAGATGCTGAAATAGATGTTAGCAGGTTACTTACATACATGTCTGAGGTAGATGGAAATGACAGAGCCTACCAGTGTACATACAATGTACAGTACAGTATATACAAAATGGCTGGATTTATTGACAGTGCTAAGCATTCATTTGAATGACAGACCGTGGAAAGAAACTTTTAAGTTTTAGGTTTCACCATCTTGTTTTTTTTTTTTTTTTTAACAATAGAAATTTTACTCCCCTTTTCTCCCCAATTGTACTTGTCCAACTACCCCACTCTTCTGAGCTGTCTCGGTCGCTGTTCCACCCCCTCTGCTGATCCGGGGAGTGCTGCAGAGTACCACATGGCTCCTCAAATACATGTGGAGTCGCCATCTGCTTCTTTTCACCTGACAGTGAGGAGTTTCACCAGGAGTACGTAGTGTGTGGGAGGATCACGCTATTCCCCCCAGTTGCCCCTGCCCCCCGAACAGGCGCCCTGACCCACCAGAGGAGGTGCTAATGCAGTGACCAGGACACATACCCACATCGGGCTCCCCACCTGCAGACACCCAACCAAGCTGGAGGCAACAAGGGGATTCGAACCAGCGATCCCCATGTTGGTAGGCAATGGAATAGACCATCATGCTACCCGGACACCCAACACCATCTTGTTTTCTTAACTATCAAAATGGAGGCTGATTTACCTATTATATTGGAGAAGAGTGACTATGAAGACACTGATACAGCTGCTCATGTGGCTCTCTGTTCCTTTTCTTTGTTTTCTCTCCAGGTGGCACCCTCTTTTTGTACAACATAAGAGGTGAAATCTGTACTGATGGTGTGATCCCCTGCAGAGTAGCCCTTGACCTTGTTAAAAACTCCAAAGCATGTTGAGCACATTGTTTGCCTCTTTTCAGGTGCCTTTCCTTATTCTGAAGCCTCACTTCTTTTCTGATAACACTCTTAGGAGGTATCCCTATGGTTGTGATTTGTCACTTAGATAAAGCTGCTGGTCAACTGAAACAGAAATATAAAAGGGAAGAGTTCAGCTTGGTTGAAAGTTAGTTCTTGATAATTGTGACTATAAAATTACCTGGTTTCAGATGGAGCTTCGGCATGAATGGGTTTCTTATTGAGAATGTTTCAGGTAGTCTTATCATATTCATATTTCATCGGATGAAGGATGTTGAAGAAAAGTCTCAGTAAATCTGTTTCAAAAATCTATAAAAATGTATTTGTTTGTTTATTCTTCACCCTTCAGCTGCAGTTACACCAAAAATTGGCAGAGCAAAATTCCTTCACATTCCCCTGCAAGAGAGGGCAGATGGGAAGCTTGGCAACCAAAAATACATAGCACAAAAAAGTAATGAAACATACCATCTACTCCTGCTTCATGGCTGACTGCAAATCATGCTGCATATCTTTTGTGTATCATTTATATTCTGGCAGGTGCTAAGGAGGAGTTCGCCATCATGGAGCGTCTGGGTATAGTGAGGCGTTCCAACAGCCCGTGGGCCTCGCCGCTTCACATGGTGCCCAAGGCGGATGGGTCGTGGCGGCCTTGCGGCGATTTTCGCCGCCTGAACAACGTCACCGCCAATGACCGCTATCCCATCCCACACATACAGGACTTTTCCATACGCCTGGCAGATACCACTATTTTCTCTAAGGTGGACCTGGTGCGCGACTATCATCAGGTTCCCGTGCGCGCAGAGGACGTGCCCAAGACCGCAGTGATCACCCCGTTTGGGCTTTTTGAGTTCATGCGTATGCCTTTTGGCTTGAAGGGAGCAGCGCAAACCTTTCAGAGGCTGATGGACTCGGTGTTGCGTGACCTTGCTTTCGTGTTCGTTTATCTCGACGACATATTAGTGGCCAGCCCGTCAGCTGAAGAGCACCTGGCGCACCTGAGACAGGTTTTCCGTCGTCTGGACGAACACAGCCTGATAGTCAACCCGGCCAAGTGTCAGTTTGGACTGCCGGTGATTGACTTCTTGGGTCACCGCATTTCGCCGCAAGGCGCGATCCCGTTGCCTTCTAAGGTGCAAGCGGTGGCGGAATTTCCCCGCCCGGTCTCTGTTAAGGCATTGCAGGAATTCTTGGGCATGGTGAATTTCTATAACTGTTTCCTCCCTCGCGCTGCCCACCTCCTTCAGCCACTTTACGAAGCCCTGCGGCTTAAGAAGGCTAACGACCCTGTCGACTGGACTCCCGAACGGGTCCAGGCCTTTGACGGAGCTAAGTGCGCCCTGGCTAACGCTGCCCTCCTCGCCCATCCCACACCCACGGCGTCCATAGCTTTATCAACCGATGCGTCTGACATAGCCGTGGGGGGCTGTGGTTGAACAGCGTGTGGCGAATGCGTGGCAGCCACTCGCATTTTTTAGCCGCAAACTGCGGGATAGCGAGCGCAAGTACAGCGTTTTTGACCGGGAGTTGCTGGCACTGCACCTTGCAACCCGGCATGTCCGCTTCCTGCTGGAGGGTCGCCCATTCACGGCTTATGTGGATCATAAGCCGCTGACTTTTGCCATGTCCAAGGTGACTGAGCTGTGGTCTGCTCGTCAACAGCGCCACCTAGCGGCGATCTCCGAGTTCACAACGGACATTCAGCATGTGGCCGGGAAGTCCAACCCTGTTGCTGATTGTCTGTCGCGTGTGCTTGTGTGTCCTGTGCACCTCGGTGTGGATTTCTCCGCTATGGCTGCCGACCAGCCCAGCGACCCGGACGTCCTTGCCCTTAGGTCAACGCGTACCGGTCTCAAGCTAGAGGACGCTGTGATGCAGGAAGGCAGTCCTGCCCTCCTCTGCGATATCTCCACCGGCCGTCCCTGCCCCGTTGTTCCAGTGGCCTGGCGCCGTCGAGTTTTCGATTCGATTCACTCCCTCTCGCACCCTGGAGTTTGGGCGTCGGTGAAGTTGGTCGGTTCCAAGTTCGTTTGGCCTGGCCTCCGCAAGGACGTCAAGGGGTGGGCAGCTGCATGTGTAGCGTGCCAGCGCGCTAAGGTCCACCAGCACACTAAATTGCCCCTCGAACCGTTTCCGATCCCGGCCAGACGTTTCGACCACGTGCATGTGGACCTGGTGGGCCCTCTACCTTCTTCACAGGGTTTTATGCACCTGCTCACAATGGTAGATCAGACCACCAGGTGGCCAGAGGCTGTCCCTCTATCCTCCACAACATCCTTGGATGTTGCACGCGCTTTTCTTTCCTTCTGGGTCGCCCGTTTCGGCACTCCGTCAGATATCACCTCAGACAGGGGCCCCCAGTTCGTGTCAGAGCTCTGGTCGGCACTTGCGCGATCCTTGGGTGTGCAGGTACACCGCACTACCGCGTATCACCCTCAGGCTAACGGCTTGTGTGAACGTTTTCACCGGTTGCTCAAGGCAGTGCTGCGCTCTCAGATGGTAACTGGGTGGATTGTTTACCTTGGGTTATGCTCAGGTTGCATTCGGCTCCTAAGGAGGACCTCGACGCATCACCCGCCGAGCTGGTGCTCGGTCAGCCGCTCCGCGTCCCTGGGGAATTTTTGCCTGGGAGTTCCGCTCCTCGACCCCGTCCGGCCGTTTATCCTTTTTTGTCCGACAGCACTCGGGTTCCAGGCCCTGTTCACCACTGTTTTCCGCTGTCGTTCGTGCCTGCGGAGCTCATGTCGGCTCGTTTTGTTTTTGTATGGCATGATGCTCACCGCTCGCTCCTCCAACCCCCATATGATGGCCCATTTCGGGTTCTCGAGACGGGTCCTAAGGGTTTTGTGCTAGATATGGGTGGGCGTAGGGAGCGTGTCACGCTTGATAGGCTTAAACCGGCGCACAGGGTGGCAGGCAAAGTTGTGTTTCCGGCCCAGGTTCCCCGTCGGGGTTGTCCTTCTTCCAGGACCCCGGCAGTGTCTTCACAGGTTCAGCGTTCTGCTTCTCAGCCGGCTTTGGACTGTGTTTCACCTACTGTTTCGGCTGAGGCACGGTGCAGCCGTTATGGCAGGCTGCTTAAGCCTCCAGTCAGACACTAATTTTCTTTCCTGGAGTCCCTTCTGGGTGTTCGGGGGGGGGGGGCTGTGTGGCGGACACTAGGGGCTATGCCTCTCACCCAGCAGGACTGTGAGCTGGGGGCGTGGTTTACGTTCCTGGGCTGGCCGGTGCAGGGTTGTTCCTGCTGCAGTTAGTTTTTGGAGTTGAGGAATAAACATCAAACTCGCCTTGGTCTCCTGTATTTTTCCTCATTCCTGCCACAATATATATGTGTGTATATATATATATATATATATATATATATATATACTCACCGGCCACTTTATTAGGCACACATGTCCAACTGCTCATTAACGCAAATTTCTAATCAGCCAATCACATGGCAGCAACTCAATGCATTTAGGCATGTAGACATGGTCAAGACGATCTGCTGCAGTTCAAACCAAGCATCAGAATGGTGAAGAAAGGTGATGTAAGTGACTTTGAACGTGGCATGGTTGTTGGTCCCAGACGGGCTGGTCTGAGTATTTCAGAAACTGCTGATCTACTGGGATTTTCACGCACAACCATCTCTAGGGTTTACAGAGAATGGTCCGAAAAAGAGAAAATATCCAGTGAGCGGCAGTTCTGTGGGCGAAAATGCCTTGTTGATGCCAGAGGTCAGAGGAGAATGGCCAGACTGCTTCGAGCTGATAGAAAGGCAACAGTAACTCAAATAACCACTCATTACAACCGAGGTATGCAGAAGAGCATCTCTGAACGCACAACACGTCGAACCTTGAGGCAGATGGGCTACAGCAGCAGAAGACCACACCGGGTGCCACTCCTGTCAGCTAAGAACAGGAAACTGAGGCTACAATTCGCACAGGCTCACCAAAATTGGACAATAGAAGATTGGAAAAATGTTGCCTGGTCTGATGAGTCTCGATTTCTGCTGCGACATTCGGATGGTAGGGTCAGAATTTGGCGTCAACAACATGAAAGCATGGATCCATCCTCCCTTGTATCAACGGTTCAGGCTGGTGGTGGTGGTGTAATGGTGTGGGGGATATTTTCTTGGCACACTTTGGGCCCCTTAGTACCAATTGAGCATTGTGTCAACGCCACAGCCTATCTGAGTATTGTTGCTGACCATGTCCATCCCTTTATGACCACAGTGTTCCCATCTTCTGATGGCTACTTCCAGCAGGATAACGCGCCATGTCATAAAGCTCGAATCATCTCAGACTGCTTTCTTGAACATGACAATGAGTTCACTGTACTCAAATGGCCTCCACAGTCACCAGATCTCAATCCAATAGAGCACCATTGGGACGTGGTGGACCGGGAGATTCGCATCATGGATGTGCAGCCAACAAATCTGCAGCAACTGCATGATGCTATCATGTCAATATGGACCAAACTCTCTGAGGAATGTTTCCAGTACCTTGTTGAATCTATGCCATGAAGGATTAAGGCAGTTCTGAAGGCAAAAGGGGGTCCAACCCGGTATTAGCAAGGTGTACCTAATAAAGTGGCCAGTGAGTGTATATCAAGCAACACTGAGCCCATACAAAACATATGGAAGTGCAAGTGCAAAATAAAAGAAATAAGTTCACATACACGTATAAATAAGTAAAATGTGGGTAAAAGAAATAAGCCCATATAAACCAGGTGATGTTTAAATAAAGGAAATAACCACATATGTAAAAAAATAAGATGCAAATATAAAAGATCTCATATAAGGCAGACATATCTACTACTACTTTCGGCTGCTCCCATTAGGGGTCACCACAGCGGATCATCCGAAGTCTTATTTATGATCCGCATATTTGATTTGGCAAAGATTTTACGCCGGATGCCCTTCCTGACGCAACCCTCCCCATTTGTCCGGGCTTGGGACCGGCACTAAGGATGCACTCGCTTGTGCATCCTCAGTGACTGGGTTATAAGGCAGACATATAATGATCTCATATTAGGCAGATGAAATGCCAAAAAAAAAGAAGAAAAAAACTTGAATTTAAAACAGCTAAAAGTGCTTTGAATCTTGCAAAACTTAAAGTAAACAGTAACCACAAGTACTAGCTCGAAGCTACTGTCACATAAACCATTCTGTAGCTATATGTTATTCATCAACTACCTATTTAAGCGAGTTTGTCTCTTTTCACTCAACATTGTCTCAGTAGGACCTAACACCAACTGTGTGCCTGTGAAGTTTATATTTCTCCAATGATATTAGGAATATACATCAAATTATTTATTCATGGGCATCCGGGTGACGTGGTGGTCTATTCTGTTGCCTACCAACATGGATATCTATAGTTTGAATCCCTGTGTTACCACCAGCTTGGTCAGGCATCCCTGCAGACATAATTGACCATGTCTGCAGTTGGGGAGCTGGATGTGGGTATGTGTCCTGGTCGCTGCAGTAGCACCTCCTCTGGTCGGGGGGGAGGGGGGAACTGGGGGAAATATTGTGATCTTCCCATGTGCTATGTCCCCTGGCTAAACTCCTCACTGTCAGGAGAAAAGAAGCAGCTGGCGACTTCACATGTATTGGAGGAGGCATGTGGTAGTCTGCAGCCCTCCCTGGATAGGCAGAGGTGGTGGAGCAGTGACCAGGACTGCTCGGAAGAGTAGGGTACTTGGACAAGTACAATTGGGGAAAAATACTCATTCATATTTTGATAAATATAGTGTTGTACATATAACTAGTATATGCACAATTTACATCTCTTCCCCTCCCATTTTCAATGTGAAGTTAATCTATCAGTCAAAAGGTTTGTTAGGAAAAAAACACACCCACGGATCTCAAAAGTGCAGCTGGAAGCTGGGACATTGCTGACACATAAAATCTATTTATTGTGTGCAAACACTGGCAAAAGAGTGCCTGCCCCATTGATTTACTGCACAGTGAAGGTGGTTTGTTTGTGATTTTTGATTAATTAATGCCACTGTAATGTATACTCAATGTTTGTTTTTCTTGTTATTTTGGGCAAGAGAGTGTATGTGCGTGAAAGATGGAGAATAAGAGAAATAGAGTATGGGTGAGTGTGTGTTTGTGTATGTGTGTACGTTTGTAGAAAAAATTATAACAAATCCTGCAGAGCTCAGCAGTGGAATACTCTTCTATAACAATGATGGACCAACCAAGCTGGTGATTGCAAACTGCTGTTTGAAATCATGCATTTTATATACCTTCAGTTTGCCTGTCTTGTATGGAGCAGAAGCTAGTCTTCCAGGTTGTTTAGCTCATCGATTAGCCTGGTCCCTATAGCCTCCTACAGCCTCCCTGACATCTCCAGCAGACATCTGTCTACTGATCCTCAAAACAACAGCTCTGGTTATTGGCCACTCCGCGTTTGTACCAAGGGATAGGCTGGCTTGCTTTATCAATCTGTGCTATGTGACCCCTGTCTAGGCTTTGCTGTAAATACAGGTGAACTTCAGTGATGAAGCCAAGTCAGTGTGGGTCAAAGTGTCGTACCAGGCTGATTTATTACAATCAGAGTCACTAACATCAACACAATAGAAGAAGTAAAAGGTTGAGGTGGCATGCTGGAGTGGTGCAGCACACCAATCAGCAGGCCAGTGCACTGAAGTATGCTATCAGTGTCTAATCAATACTACACACAAAGTAAACCCCCCTTTTCCCCCAACAAAAAAGACCCAAACTACCACCAGTGCCGCAGCAGACCTTACATGTTATCATCACAAATCAACAGGTGAACCCCTACTGCACCAGCCGCAGCACTGAAACAGAGCACTAAACTCAATCTACTAAAAACACAAGAAATAAAACGATGTAAAATGAACAATGTAACGTAAACGACAACCAACACTTTGCCTGTGAAGAGAATACAGCACATGTTAATCTCAGTGTAACCACAGGTAAACACAGCTTAATAGTAAAGACAGTCTCGTACCTTGCCACTGCCATGCCTCCTGGACTGTTATAAGGTTTTACAAAAGAAACAACAAATTGTTGGCACTCCCACATTTCACAATTCGATCATTCTGTAGTAAAAATCCAACAGATTCAACATTTACATAAAAATCCAATACCTCGGGGTGCATTTGCACCCCTTCATTACCCTAGCAGTCAAATAATCCTAATTAAAACACAAAAAGTTTGTTTGGTTTTCCAAGGGGTCATGTGATCACAGGATCAGGAATGAAGCTGTGCTCAGGTGAGCTTCTTAAAGGTTGATGTGCGCTCACCTTAACTGACCAAACTGTTCAAGGGTTCTAGTGTCCCGCTAATACAGTTGGATCACAGAGAATCAGGTTGGAGTTCAGCAAATCCAGGTATATATGTTGGTGAGAGAGGAAGCTCATATATCACTGTAAACACATTCATAATGGCTCACACACACATGCATAAACTCATCCATTTTTCTATCTTAGCAAGCCCGTTAACTCCTACCAAGGAACAACCAAGCTCGCTATCCCGAAAAAAAAGAATACAATTACGTAATTGTAGCTGTTGCATATATGTTGTCTTGACTTGGTTCTATACTGTTGTTGCCTGTTGTTAATAGGCATTAGGGACACAATTAGGAACACAGAAGCTGCCATTCTAAAATGCATATTTGCCTCTTGCCTCTCCTTTCCCATCAGTTCCATTTGGTTCTGATGGGATGTACAAATTATACAGCACTCTCGGGGTCTTGCGGTGTATGGGACACGAGAGTTACAAAGAAGAGATCTCTCTATTCTTCCACGCTGGCTCACCACATCGCATTATTTTAATTGGTTAGATCACAAAGAATCAGGTTGAAGTTCAACAAATTTCAGGTACATATGTACATTAATTATTGTCCCCAGGGTAAGGGGACATAGCTGACTTTTAGTGGAGAGTGAAAGTAATCAGATGTGTGTGTGTGTGTGTGTGTGTGTAAAAGTATTTTCATAAGCTGCATTCAATCACGGAAATATATATTTAGTCCACTGTAGCTTTACCCTATTGTTTTGGTTCAATGGAGTCCTCAAGGCCTTGAACTGAACAGAAATGAATAAGGTTGAATGTACTATCAGCTAGTTGTGACTACACAATAGGCTATGGTTGATACATTTCAATGCTTGCAATTGAATCTATGTAACCGGATGCATATTTTTAATTTAGGTGTGCCAAAAAACTAGCATTAAAAGCAGGGGGACTGAAACAATAATTCAGGCCAGGAATTTGACTACATCCCAGGCACCCTGTTCATGCAAACCACCAGCCGGCTAATTTTGTAGGCTAAGCCTATTTGTTGATGTAGTGGGTACCAGAGTAGTTATAAATTTGGCCAGTATGTTCATCTGGGAGTACAATGATTGTAGTCTGCAACTGTAATGACACATCCATAGCAACACTTCAGAGCTTTCCGGGCCTTAACCTACAGCCAAAATAACTCACTTTGTAATTGTGCAAAATAGACTCACCAGTGAAGTGCATTACTTGAAAAGAAAAGATGCATAACAATATTTCATCTGGGCAAATCTATCCAGACTCACCAATCCATGAATGGATTAATTTTCAATCGATAACATAGCAAGTATATTTAACCTCTGTTGTCCCATGGTGTCAAATGGTGTTGTGTGTAGCCGCATGGCATTGGCAATACCATAAATGACATTTACTAAATGTCTTGACATATGTCATTTATTCTACTATTTTTTTTATTGGCTACTGTCAGCATGGGGCCAAAATGGTCGTGCCCCACAGTGTTTTCAACTGCTCACTTGGATAAACAAACGCTGATGGGCCCCATGCTTACCAAATGAAGACTGCTAGAAGTACTGACCTTTACACAACAGGTGCAGGAAGATATGTGGAATGTATCAGACAGTGCTACCGTTGTCATATGTACATAATAAACATGCAACAATGATAGTTATGAAGAAAAAAATATTACTTGTTACACTGAATTATTGATCATGTCATACACTGGCGCCATCTTTTTGGGCATGCCCCACCGGCCCCTAATGGTGAGACACCATTGGTGGACACCGTCATAATTTTTGGCCCTGCATAAGTCAACACCACCAGTACCGGAGAGATGAACTCCACCGTTTCCCTCTCTATCGATGATGGGGCAGCAGCCTCCATCTGCAGCTGCTGATCCCTGGGTCCAGCTCGGGATGAAGCCCAAAGCCCCAACAAATTCCACTCCATCCATTCCTGAGCTTTGGTCCTCAGTCGGCGACCATAAGAAGAGGAAGGCATCTCTCATGTGTTCTCCCATCACATGAAATCCAACTGAGCAAATCTGAGCAATAGATATAACACCCTTGATCTCCATGACTTTCCTCCACTGACTGGTAACCCCAGCCTTTCTATTTCCACTGACCTTCATCTTCCTTCACCTCCCGTGGTGACACATCAGTCTCTCCACTCATTTATCACTCCAGCAAACACTTGGTGTTTAGCTGGATCTGGACAATCTTCTCGCCACACTACTCATCGCTCCAACCCACAGTTTACTTCTGCATCTCTTCTCTGCCTCCTTACCCCACCACTGTCCACTCACCTCAAACCCCATCATCAACCCCCAGTACAAAAACACTTGCCATAGGGGATTCCATTCCATTATGAGAATAGTCCCAACAAAATCTGCCAAATGCTTTTGTGTTCCAGGCGGTAAGGTGGCTGATATCATGGAAAAATGCCCCAGCCTCCTTGCTAAATATCCCTGTGCACGCAACATTATAATCCTTGTTGGCTGCAATGGCATCTCTGAGCAGGGTTCTGAAATCTTAAAACAGACATCATCAAGCTTTTTGACTCTCGTAAAGACTGTGGCAGAAAGATTTTTATCTCTGGCCTCATTCCTCCTTTTAAATTCAATCAATGATCAGTGCCTAGCCATCCTTGACCAAATTGCACCATTTAAAACTAGGAAATAATTTTAACAAACTATTTAAAATTTTAGAGATGCAGTAACTGTTGTACATGCTTTTATGTCATCATGCCTTGATTATTGCAACAACCTTTTCTCTTGTCTTAATCAAAAAAATAAAATAAAATAAATGAAATGAAACGACTACAGACAGTACAGAACTTAGCTGCCAGGCTTTTAACCAGAACAATGAGACATGACCACAATCACACCTCTTTTAACCTCTTTGCAGTGGCTCCCTGTTTATTTTAGGATTGATTTTAAGATCTTACTGATTACCTTCAAGGCTCTTCATGACCTGGCTCCAGATTACTTTTTAGATCTTTAATCCCTTTTGAACCTTTGCGTAGTTTGAGATCCTCGGACAGATGTCGGCTGTCTCCTCCTGAGTCCAGACTGAAAACTAAAGGAGACTTGACTTGACAGAGCCTTTGATATCAGTGTCTTGTGGCTAAGGAATGCCTGCCCGAGGAAATAAGGCTGTCTGAGTTAGCATCTTCTAAGTCTCTTCTTAAGACGTACTTTCATCAGAAATCATATCCTGATTTAACCTGAGCTGGCTGCTTATTTTACCTGTTTTTATTTGTTTCTGACATGTTTATTATTTTTAATTTTGTGTTTTACTCCATTTGTGTTTTATAGTGTTTTTTATGGCTTTTAGTTTGTTTTAATCTCTTGTATTTTAAAAGGGTTCTGTTTTTATCGTAAAGTACATTGTAACTGTGTTTTGAAAGGTGCTCTATAAATAACTTTTATAATTTATTATTATTATTATTATAAAAATTTCCTTTAACTTCATGCCATAGTACCACATAATAACCGGGCCCAGTCCTTGGGCCTAGGGTTAGAATGAGGTAGAAGTCTATTTAATGGATAGTGCCTTTCTTAGGATATGAGACACTCCAAGTAGTGCGATCTCCTGTAGTTCTTGTATTCTGATGTTAGCCGGGATCTGTTGGGTGTATTTCTCCATCCCTTTTTTTACAAATTCCAGGGCTCCTATCACTACTGGTATTGTTGTGGTTTTCATTCCCCACATTTGTTCAATTTATATTTCAAGGTCTTTATATTTTGACAGTTTTTTCAGTTACTTTATTTTACCTGTTTTTATTTAATAATAATAATAATAATAATAATAATAATTATTATTATTATTATTATCTTTTAGGTCCCACTGTTTAATTCATTGTGTCCATTCACTCCCAAGTCAGTCAGGTAGAACATCTCCTAATCAGATGTGTCAGCTCCCTAATGGGGAGAGTGAGGTTCAAAGAAAATTACTGTGGGAGGTATGGAGGGATGTGGTGAGGGAGGGATAAACTAATGAAAAGATTGAGGGAGTGCACAATTATAAAGGAGGAATTGGAGGTGGGAGGAGATGACATAACTCAAAGTGATAAACACATATGCACTCCCAGACACTGAAGGATGCCAGGTACATTATCCATGGTTTGGTTACCCCCACCCCACCCAGATATAAAATTTAAGGACTTCCCTTTTAATTGCTGCAGCACTGATGAGTGAAATTTGAAGTTTAGAACAAACTTTAGATCAACAAATCTATAGGTTTCGGGTTTCATAGGGTTTCAAAGCCTGATATAATATGTCTAATTATGCTTCTTTCTAGGCTCATGTTGACTCGCATCCTCATTTCACTTCTTTGTTATGTCTCAACATCATTTTAGTGTGTACATTAAATATTATAGAGGTTTTCTTTTTTTTATTTCTGAGTCATATGATACAATACAACCTAATTTAACTGTTTTGGGCAATTCCACCTTTAGCACTGCAGGTCAAGTGCTTGATAGTAATGAAAACAACGAATAACATTTTTTTTTTAAATTCCCTCTTTTTCTCCTAAATCATACCCATCCAATTACCCCACTCTTTTGAGCTGTCCTGGTTGCTGCTCCACCCTCTCTGCCAATCCGGGGAGGGCTGCAGACTACCACGTGCCTCCTCCGATGCATGTGAAGTCACCAGCCGCCTCTTTTCAGCTGACAGTGAGGAGTTTCACCATGGGGACGTAGCATGTGGGAGGATCACGCTATTCCCCCCAGCCCCCCCCTCCGAACAGGCACCCCGACTGACCAGAGGAGGCGCTAGTGTAGTGACCAGAACACATACCCATACCCGGCTTCCCACCCGCAAACACGGCCAAAATTGTGTCTGTAGGGATGCCCGAGCAAGCCGGAGGTAACACAGGGATTCGAGCTGGTAATTCCCATGTTGGTAGATAATGGGATAGACTGCTATGTTACCCAGACGCCTCCATAACAACAAACAATTTGATCACTTTTGAGGTTTTAAGTTTCTTAATCAGTGCCCCCCCTGCATGTTAATTTGTAGGCCCCCCAGTTCAATTAGTTTTATCTCTGATATTTCTGAGCTTCTATCCATTGTCATGACTAAATCTGATGGTGCTTATTCTTTGTGATTTTAATATTCATGTATGATGTCCTTCCCAATGCCTCACCTCACATTTTTTAGATCTTATAGCTCTTTAACCTCACTCAACATGTTAAAGGGGCCACACATTCCAAAGGTCACATCTTAGGCCTTGTACTGTTATCTGGTTTTTCTCTCAAGTGTCTTAATCTGGTCTGGTGGATATGCTTTCAACCAACCATAAACCTGTTGTTTTCAAAGTTCCACTACAGCTCTCTACTTCGAGTCGCTATCTTAAAACACCCTCTTGCATTCTCAACGCTGGTTCCGCAGTTAAATTCTGTGAGGCTTTTAATTAATCATCCTTTAATTCCACAATATCCCCTCTCAGTCCAGATGCACTGTTAAATATATTCAGTGATCAGTGCCTATCCATCATCCACCAAATTGCATAATTTAAAACTAGGAAACAAAATTCAGATAACCTCCCCTGGCTGAACGATCACACGTGAACCCTTAAATGACTTTGTAGAAAAGCAGAATGACAATAGAAGGTCAGCAAGTCCGAAATAGCACATAACACCCTTAAAAACAAAATGTTAATTTACCAGAAAGCAGTTAAGGATGTGGGATCAGCTTACTTCTCTGAACTGATATCTTGAAATGGCCACAATGCTAAAGTTCTCTTTAGGGTAATTAATTGTGTTATTAATGGTTTCAAAATTACAATGTCACATTCATTTAGCGGACACTTTTAGCCAAAGCAAAATACATCTGAGAGTTAATATAACACAAGTAAGGATCTAGTCAGGAGCCATAACACAAGTAAGTGCCAAAAAAAATAGGTTCAACTCCGATAGGACATATACGTAGGTGTCAACAGACAGTGTACAAAGGCAATGCATAGGGTGCATTTTTTTTTGTATTTTTATTAACACCATTAGGTATGGAGGTGTTCGTGAAAGAGCTGGGTCTTTAGCTTCTTCTTAAAGATGGAGAGGGATTCAGTGGATCGAATGGAGTTTAGTAACTTGTTCCACCACTGGGGAAACTATAGTCCCTCCACTTCTTTTTTGCACCTGATGTTGAGCTGTCTGAAAACATGCAGTTCTTGATGTCCTAATTTTTTCTTTAATTTAATGACAATAAGTCCAAGCTCATTCTGTTCGATCCCTCACATTCCATCAGCCCTTTTGGTACTAATCTTGGTGGTCTCTGAAATAGTCTTAAGTAGGCTGCTAGGAATCTAGGGGTAATATTTGATGCTAACCTTTGTTTTGGTAATCAAATCAAACATGTTGTTCAGTCATGTTTTCACCAGCTCAATGTAATCTCTAAAATTAGGTAATTTCTATCAATTGCCAATCTACAAAAAGTTGTACATGCTTTTATCATGTACATGCTTTTATTGCATCTCCCTTTACTCAGGTACCAGTAGGGGCTCCCTCCAACATCTGCAGTTGGTACAAAATGCCGCTGTTCGACTCATTACCGGGAAAAAAAGACATGACCATATCATTCCTGTGCTTGCATTCCTACACTGGCTCCCTGTTATATTTCAAATTGATTTTAAAATGTTATCCCTAACTTTTAAGGCCTTAAACAGTCTTGCCCCTACATACATTTCTGATTTATTGACCTGACCATCGTGACCATTAAGATCCACAGATGGTGCCCTGCTGTTTATTCCCAGGTCTCGGTTTGTCACAAAGGGTGATCGAGTTTTTGCTGTTAGAGCCCCAAAACTATGTAACTCTCTTCCTATTGAACTAAGACTAACCAAGTCTCTAGTTTCTTTTAAATCTCATTGT
The DNA here is from genome assembly GCF_029633865.1 of Lampris incognitus. Taxonomy (NCBI): domain Eukaryota; kingdom Metazoa; phylum Chordata; class Actinopteri; order Lampriformes; family Lampridae; genus Lampris; species Lampris incognitus. The sequence continues at coordinate 36,216,295 of NC_079217.1, forward strand.
AAAAGTTCTCTCTTCATGAAAGCTTTTGGAAATGTTTGATATTTGTTTTTATTTATGTATACTGATTTTATTTTTACTCCTATTTATTTGGTCTTATTCTTATTTTTGCCTTGTCTGGATTTATTTCTTTGTAAAACACTTTGAAACATTGTTTTAGAAAAGTGCTATACAAATATCTTGATGCATGTTCAATAATCCAGGTAAGAAAATCAAAGAAGGTTGAATCAGTTCATCTGGATTCAAGATTTCATTACTCAACTTCAGTTTAGACTGAAGCGGTCACTTAGTTGAGTGATGAAATGTATCTGTCAATAAACATACCCAGATGAACTGATTCAACCTTCTTTGATGCTACATAAATAAGTTGTTTAAATTATTATTATTATTATTATTATTTATTTTTAAAGCAAATAAGACAGGACATACAGTGATATTATTAACATGTAAAAGAAGGTTAAGAAGGTATTAAAAACACACAAGGACATTAACATTAAATAGGTGTAAAAGTCTTCCCACACTGCCTTTAATTGAGTTGCTGTAGCAGTGGTGCCAAGTGAACAGTTTCTCACACACACACACACACACACACACACAAATAGAGAGAGAGAGGGAGGAATAAAGCAAATTCTTAAATCTGTTTATTGGCAATTTAAACAACAGTTTGGGGAAATTGAATCAAGTGAATGTATGTAGGTATGTATACACATCATATAAAAACTGTTCGTACATAAACACATTGACAATTTACTGATAGTTTCATTTGTAGACAAACCTGAAATAATCCATCTTTCAGGCAAGCAAACATTTAAATAAAAGCTTCATTGAAGTCAGAGACATTAATATTCATCAATTGTACATAGAACTTTGTTCTTACACAATCATGGAATTTTTTTAGCGTTCAAGTTTGTCTACCTCTTGCAACAAGCAATGACCCAGACTTGCAAAGACATCAGTATTAGCCAACTGGTGTCTAAATTCAGGGGTTACCCAGGTTCTATACTGGTCTCTGAGACAAACTCATCTTGAAGCAGCTTTGGCCCATGGTCAAGCCACGCTTAGACCCCCTCCAGTTTGCCTACCAACCCTGACTGGGAGTTGAGGATGCCATCATTTTCCTGCTTAACCGTGCCTACGTCCACCTGGATAAGCCAGCAAGCAATGTGAGGGTCATGTTCTTTGACTTTTCCAGTGCTTTCAACACCATCTGGCCAGCATTACTGGGTGAGAAGCTGACAGCAATGCAGGTAGATGCCCCCCCTGTGTCCTGGGTTGTTGACTACCTTACTGGTAGACCACAGTATGTGTGCTTGCAACACTGTGTGTCAGACAGAGTGGTCAGCAACACTGGGGCTCTGCGGGGGACAGTCCTGTCTCCCTTCCTTTTCACCCTCTACACCACGGACTTGAACTACCACACAAGTCCTGCCATCTTCAGAAGTTCTCTGATGACTCTGCTATAGACGGATGCGTCAGTAATGGCGAGGAGGCTGAGTACAGGGCTGTGGTGGGAAACTTTGTCACGTGGTGTGAGCAGAACAATCTGCAGCTCAACGTGACTAAGACAAAGGAGCTGGTTGTTGACCTGAGGAGGGACATGATACCAGTAACCCTTGTCTCCATCCAGGGGGTCAGTGGAATACTATAAGTACCTGGGGGTGTATATAGACAATAAACTGGACTGGACTAAGAACACTGATGCCATCTACAAGAAGGGACAGAGCCGTCTCTACTTTTGAGGAGGCTGAGGTCCTTCAACATCTGCCAGACAATGTTCAGTGGTATGAGTCTGTGGTGGCCAGTGCTCTCCTGTTTGCTGTTGTGTGTTGGGGCAGCAGGTTGAGGGTAACAGATGCAAACAGGCTCAATAAACTGATCCACAAGGCCGGTGACATTGTGGGGGTGGAACTGGATTCTCTGGTGGCGGTTTCTGAGAGGAGGACGCTGTTGAAATTACATGCCATCATGGACAATGCCTCCCACCCCCTCCATGACATGCTGGTTGGGCACAGGAGTACTTTTAGTAATAGACTCATTCTGTCGAAAAGCACCACAGAGCACCACAGGAGGTCATTCCTGCTTGTGGCCATCAAACTTTACAGCTCGTCCCTCAGACTCAGGCTGTCAGACACTCTGACTTAATGGTCACTGGATTGGCCCTGTCGAGTTTTGTTTGTGCTGCTTGTTGTGTGCTGCGGTAGTGCAGTATAGATAGGGTGTTATGTGCACCATGCTCGTTGATATATTTTGTTCTTATTTCTATTTCTTATTTATCTTTTATTTCTATTTGTTTCTGTTTCTATTTTCTTATCTTTTATCTCTTGTTAGTTTTTAGTTATTAGAGTGTGAGTGTCTGTAATAGAACTCAGTTTCCCCTCTGGGACAAATAAAGTATTCTGATTCTGATTCTGAAACTTCAGGGCTAAAAATCCCATGTGTCTGTAAGAACACATTTGTACGTACGAACGGCTGATGAATGAAGATTGTGTGTCAGTCATTTTTCAGATAAAAGCACTGCCAAAGTCTTCAGCCTGTCCTGTATCATGGTGTTACTTGGGAGTGTTTTAAATTTGCTTGAGAACAGAAGAGCATCACCCTGACTGTAGATCTGATTGGAGTTGTAATCAATGTACACAGTAGTTTTAGGGTTTCCTCAAACAAATTGATCTTGATGAAATTATTTACCAGCTACATCTTCTAAGGTCTGGGTTTTCAGTGACTTTTCTATTTGCGAACATGGTTTGCTCAACATTGGGAAAGTCTTGAGAATCTGGGGAATCGCTAACTGTTAAACAGGCTCATGAGGGTGACTATGACTATATCACACCTCGCATGCTGCTGGTTGCAAGTCTGGCACACTGTATTGTTGTGAGCAAAGAGATAGCACAGAGGCAACATTTTCTATGATCTATATATCTCTTTAAAGTTGCACACAAAGTAAGTTTAAATGGGACATGGTCTGAGGGACAACAAAGAAAAAATAATCATTTGACTGTTTGTATACAGCACAAACCTTTAGCCTACATGGATGCTTTTGTGCTAAACTATTGAGACGCCCAAATACTGCTGAAGCATCCCGTCAAAGTGTCACTCTCATGAGCAGTGCTGACAGCACAACTGTGAAGGTCCCATGGTGTCTGACATGCCTGCGGCAACCTGCACACATTCTCTAGTCCTGTCCAACACAGCCACTTTTTACCGAGAGTGAAAGACAAGGCTGAAAAACCTCTGAGATTAGAGAAAAGGCAAAGTATTGGGGCAATTGGTGAGTCTGCCTGCAGAATCACCAAATTTTAACTGCTATGCAAAGTGGCATATGAAATGTGAAGCTAGTCAAGCTTTTTTGTACACCAGAATACCAATTAAAAGTGCAAGTTCTGGTGTACGATTGACTTCCTTCTCCAGCCTCCTGATAGTTATATTTGGATTATCTGGTCCAAGCTCCTTTATCTAAAGTTTTCTACTTTCAAAAAAGCATGCAGCGGTATCAAAAAGAGATTAGACCAATATTAGCCAGCAGTGATCATTAAATACTGGACTTCATTGACTTTCCGCAAAAAAAAAAAATAAAAGCCAGCATGTCTCATCTATCATCAGCACTGAGCCAACTTGTCCGGTTTACTTCCACAATGACCTCTGGTGACTGGTTGGTTTGAGGTCATATAGAGAGTACAGTTATTTGGGCATTCAGTGCCCATTATTTACATGCTGCCTATTCTTGTTGCCAAGCTCACTGTTTAATTTACCCATTATTTTTACTTTTAGCTTTTACTGTAAGAAACATTTGTACTTTTATCAGCTATAGACTCTTCAAATTGCCCCTCTCGAACAGAGACATAAGATGGATGCACAGCAGAGCCTGACAGTACAGTATTGTGAAATCTAGTGACGTTTTCCAGGGAGTAGAAAAAAAAACTTATCTCAGGGAAAGGCAGCACCCCAGCACCTTTCTTTGGCCAGGTGCTACTGTGTTATAGGTTTTTTACCACAAATCAGCAGCAGATACAGCAGTGGATTAGGCCCCAAATACAGTTTCAGTGACACTGTAGGTTGGAGAGGACCAGAACAGCACCAACTACCAGCAAGATTTGACACCTATGGATCTACACACAAACACACACACACACACACAAACACAAACTGTGCTTGCCAGAAGTGATCAAGCTGGGTAACAGAGTGGAGTCACACCTATCAGCCAACCAACTGGCGTGTCGAGCCCTCTCGCCATAGCCAATGACCGGGACCAGACTGTCACAACATGAGTAGCCAGGATGAAAACAGGCCTTGTGGGGACAGAATTGATCTGTCCCCACAGGTAGGATACAAGACTGGCGCATGCAATAAAATAACAATCTGGCTCTCCGAATTTGATTGAGACCAGTAAAAGTCCCACAGATATATTACAACTCTCTCAGCCCGGGGCAGCTGAAGGAAGAGGGGCAGAGAGAAGGTCGGCGTCGTCAGAAAGTGGGAAACTGTTTTTGAATAATGTTAATAGACAGCACTTCTCTGAGAAATGTTGGCTTAGGGTGTATGTCTGTGTATGTATTCACCAGTATGCTCAAATAAGGACTGCCTTAAAGACAGTCCTTATTTGAGCTGTGATCACCGGCACCAGTTTTTCTATGCAGCAATAATATCCCTGTGGAACCGAGCCTAGATAGGGTACATAACACAGAGAAGAGCGCTGTTGGAAAAATATTGGCCCTTCCTGTGACCTGGATTTGGAGAATTGAACATTATATCTAAAATTGGATGTTTCAAAGCCTTCAAAGCCAAACAGGTCCATTGAAACTACAGAATGAATTAGTTGTTTGCTGAGAAATACAGTACAACTGATGATTGACACAGTCCTCCAACTGAACTGTACACATTTGAATAATGAGACGCTTCACAGAAAAAGAAAAAAAAACTCAAATCACATAGGCAATATTTACACCTCCATTCTGGTGTAACCCAATCACCTTTCCTTTTTTTTTCACACATCTGACACAAGTCGAATTTAATTGCTCATTACCAGTCAGGACCAATTTTATCCCGAAAATGACCTGTCAACTCATAGTCAGTGCATGCTGTGACTTCCTCACTGGGATTGGTTGGCTACAAGTGTTCAGTTGGAAACACAATGGGAAAGACGATTGCACGAATTGTAGAAGGTGACGCTTTTCATTCTGAAAAGTTTTCCAACTATTTGCAGTGATCAAGCGAGAGCACAGCACGGTCTCACCACTTATTAGCGCTTATAGCCGTATGCTAGTAAGACACCGTCAAAGGCAGAACCAGTAGGATTTTGTTGGTTGCGGTTTGTAAACACAGCATTCAAAGTTGGCCCTTCCCCCTCGGCTCAACGTCACCAGAAGGACACGCCCCCTGACCGCGGTTACCAGAATACATCCCAGTGTACAGGCCAACTCCGCGTCGCTCTTCATCTCACGATTCAAGATTCTTTATTTGTTACGTCTCATTATATGAATATAAGCGAGTAAAATTATTGAGTTTCGGCTCCTCAACACTGCAGCAACAATAGTAACTGAACAACACAAAACAGAACAAAAAACAGCAACAATAATAGTGTGTGATGTATGTAAGATGCTGTGTGTGTGTGTGTGTGTGTGTGTGTGTGTGTGTGTGTGTGGAGGCCCAGCCCCAATAAATGTGCACATTTGTGTGTGTGTGTGTGTGTGTGTGTGTGTGTGTGTGTGTGTGTGTAGTTGTCGACATATCCGTGCATGTCTGTGCATGCCAAGCTACCTCTGTGTGTTTGTGTGTGTGTGTGTGTGTGTGTGTGTGTGTGTGTGTGTGTGTGTGTGTGTGTGTGTGTGTGCGTGCGTGCGTGTATGTGCGTGTGCATGTGCGTTTAAACTGACGATCCACTGAAGACCACAGGTTAGTACTCTCAATCCGGCACCAGGCTTAGTGTCTTTTAATGTTCTTTGTTTAAAAGCCTGGTTGCTTGGTGGAAAAAGCTGTTTGCTGCGGTACCACTTGTCTGATGGTAGCGGCTGGAACAGTCCCTAGTTGGGGTGGCTGGGGTCTTTGATAATTCTCCGGGCTTTGCTGACACAACATCTATTGTACATGTCCTGGATGGAGGAAAACTGGCATCCACTGATGTCCTGGGCCGTCCGCAAAACCCCCTGCAGAGTTTTGCGGTTGTGGGCAGTACAGTTCCCATGCCAGGTGGTGATGCATCCAGTCAGGATGCTCTCAGTTGTGCCTCTGTAGAAGGCCCGTAGAATCCTGGGCCCCATGCTGAACTTCTTCAGTTGCCTGAGGTGAAAGAGGTATTGCTGCACCTTTTTCACCACATGGCTGGTGTGTTCATCCCAAGTGAGGTCCTCTGTAATGTGGACACCGAGGAACTTGAAGCTCTTGGCTCTCTCTACAGGAATCCTATTGATGGTGATGGGGTCTAGCCTCCCCCCTCTCTCCCTGTAGTTTACAATCACCTTGGTTTTGTCAGCGTTGAGAGAGAGGTTATTCTCCTGACACCACTTTGTTAGATTGTTGACCTCTCCCCTGTATGCTGTCTCGTCATTGTCGGTGATCAGGCCCATCTCCATCCTGTCCTTCAGTGCTTGCCAGCAGGTGAAGTCAACCCCAGATTCACTCACGTTTTGGAACAGGCTTTGTCCGCTTGGCGTTTCATCTTGCTCTATTTGTGTCTTTTGGCTCTGTGTCCGCCGGTGTCATTGCTTCCTCTTGGATGTGTGCTTATGATCTCGATCTGGCACCTGGTTGCTACTCTAAACAACTAAAAACACTCACTGGTCGATTGGCCAGGGGGTCAGCCCCCTATAGTCAAGCGGTTAGTGAAGTCGCCTCATGGTGCAGCATAACCCAGATCGAATCCTGCCGAGGGCGAAATATGTTCGGTTACACTGTGTTTTTATCCTGCTGCCCAAAGGTTAATGCCCAGAAACGTCCGTGCACAACAAAATAATAAGATAGAGGAAGAGGACAGGGTCTCTGCAGACACAGACACCACCACACATGTCTAGTGGCTCATAAATGGTTATTGAGAAGGATTATTTTTGTATGAGTCTACATTGATTTTTTTTAGGAAAATCCTACTCATTCTACCTTTAAGTGACTGCTTTTCAGTTGTCTACCTGTCCCTGCCTTACAATGTGATATATTTGATATTGTTGCATATGATTACTCCACAGTGCTTCGTCAATATATCTGGGTATGTCTTGTAAAGCAATGTTAAAACTCCAATAGTCTTGTCGCATTGTTGGAAAGTCCCCCTTTTTCAAACTTGTCACACAGAAATATTGCACAGAGAGACTGTCTATATGTTTAAATCAACAAAAATAAAAATTCACATTTAATACTTTTGACCCATAAAAAATAGCTTGGGGAATTCTGGCTTATGTTTTTGCCCATCTATCTGTGTGTGACAATGTGTATGAGACATGAAAGAGTGAAAGGTGGTGCCCTTGTGCACATTATGAGATATCATTCTGTTGATGCCACTGCCACCCGCTAACTCCTGCTGTGCATCCAAATACTTATCATGACAGAGGTGATAGAAATTGCTGTGACAGGTACCAAATAACTGCATCCGACAGCCCTTCTCAGCCGCCTCTCCGTCAAAGCTTGCGGGATGAGAGCCCTCTGAAGCACAGAACACTGAACAAACATAAGCATCAGCTTGCTGGCCTCAGTGTTTGGTGTCTATCTGTAACCTACATAGCAATGCCAGCCTCATGTGTTACTGTTTGAGGATGAGTGTCATAGCTGCGTGACACACAGGCCACACTGAAGTCGCTTAATGTGAACGTCGCTATGTGATTGGACTTCAAGGGAAAATCTGAAACAGGCATCCAGAGCCGCAGTGTAAATGTAACCTTGGATGTGCAGAGAAAGTAGTCGTTAGAATACTTTGTATTTAAAGCTCAAACAGTAGTTGAGGTGACATGACATCGCTCGCCTCTGGTTTTATGAGACCTTCAGTACCCGATTTTATTGTGTGATTCAAAGTGTACAGTACAAACCACAGTCAACTTCCTAGTTTGCAGTACACTCTGGGCATGGTAAGTGCACTTGATGTATGTCGGTGGCAGACGGGCGCAGCACACCTGCAGTGCATTTGGGAATGGGGCGGAATATGCGATCAGGTGGAATGGACAGGGCTGGTGTTGAATGAACCAAGACCATTGAAACCAACAGATAATAGTTTACAAGTGGTTGGAGACATCACACTCCTAAATAACAGCAGTGATCGGGTCTGGTACCATTCTAATGTAATATAGACGACATTGTTTCATTCACCAGCGCAAATCCACACTATGTGTCATGCGCGTGCACGGAAATGTGGCTGTGAATGTTCACTGTCAACATTACAGCAAAGCAGGGGTCTGTCCCTTATGGTTTAGTTTCATCTTTAATCAATTTTATATGTCACTCTCAGAGACACACTTAGTAAAACTGTATTGATGAATTTCTAATGAAATACAATCCTTTCTACTCTCAGCGCTGTTTATTTTCCTCCACAAGTGTAGTTGTCTCAGGAAATACAACATTACCCTCTCTCAGCCTTTTAAGACGTAATGTTGGTAAATTGACTGATCCAATGACCTCACTCCAAGCAATGCAATGTTATATTGCCATTTGTAAGCAAGTATCGTGGAAAATGAGGAAACTGCCAGTGGTAATGAACAGTAGATACTGTGTTTGGATAGCTAAAAGTGATTGTAGGAATCAAGCAGTGATACACTCAAATCACATCACACACACACATTACACATTACCATGGTAACAGCTGTGTCTGGAAATCTTCATGATGAAATTAATGAGAATTTGATGCAATAGACCAATTTCACCCAAAAGATAATCACTTTCATTACAGAATTTATTCTGATATATTAAAGAACAATGAAAAAATTATCAATTAAACACAGTCCATTTAACATAATCGGTTGCTTTAGTCAGGAGCATCTGATGAAAAGTGGAAATAGCTTCATAAAAGGAGGAAGAGCAAAGCAAGATGCGAAAGACGAAGGTGGGAGTCAATGAAAAGACAGACAGCTTACAGACAGAGGAGTAGTGATAATGGACAGAGAGGACAGACGTGAGAAACCACAGGGAGAGTGGTAGATGCTTTATAATGCACAGCTGAGTTAGGAGTTGTAAGAGAAAGAAAAGGCTATGGGAGTAGTGTCAGAGAGATGGAGAGGATGGTAAATAGATGGTCAAGAGGAGGGGAGAGAGATGCTGGACTAATGCCTTTAGAAATCACCATCACTGGTGGATGGAGGCAATTTATTCTTTATTCTTTATTTCAGATCCCCATTAGTCACTCCTTCTAATGATTGAAATACTTCTGCACATTTTTGTTACAATGTTATTAATGTGAGTAGCCCAAGAGGGTGTTTCATCTATTGTTACCCCCAGCAATCTGGCCTCCTTAACTTGTTCAATATCAGCACCTTGCAAAGAAATACACAGTCTGTGTTCCTTTCTTTGAGCATGCTTTGAACAAATAACAAGACATTTCATTTTGGATGTATTCAGTTTCAGCTTATTTTCAGTGACCCAGTTAGAAATCTGCATTAACTAATTTTGATGTAGACTGCTCAAGTCTGTGGCATTCTTTATGGTAGCATATATTGTAGTGTCATCTGCATAAATTGCCATGTGAGCATTTTTTAAAAAAATAGGTGGCATATCGTTTAAAAATATTGAGTATAGTAGAGGTCCAAGACAACTTCCTTGAGGAACATCACTTTGTAGTTTCTTAATACTTGACAAAGGTCCATTAAACATAACACATTGTTGTCTGTTGAATAGGTAGCTTTTCATGTTTGAAGCCATAAGCTGCTAGTTTTGTAAGTAGCAGTTCATGGTTGATGCTGTCAAAAACTGCACTAAAATCCAACAGCTCTGTTCTGACTAATAATTTACTGTCAATTTTTTTTAGCCAATCATCTGTCAATTGTGTAATAGCTGTGTATGTTAAATAGCCAGTTTTATAAGCATGTTGAAGGTCAGAATTGATGCCATTAATAGAGAAGTAATTTTGAATTTGCCATACGTTTACTCAATACAGGTAAAAAAAAAAAACCCTGATTGGTCTACTGTTTGATTATTTTATATTTTTCGGTAGAGGAGTGACCTTAGCTACCTTCCTTTACTGAGGAAAAAATGCTTCATTAAAACTCAAATTGAAAAAAAATATGACATATAGGACTAACCACAATTCCAGCTGACATATTTAAGAGTGTACTGCCTAGATTGTCATGACTGCAGGGTTTTGCATTTTAATTCAGACAATAGCTTTTCAATTTCCAAGATATTAGTGATTGAAAATTCAAATTCACATTCTTTGTCCTGAGTGATATGTTTTTTTTTATAATTGAATCAAATAATTTACCATTTACAGGAAGCATGTTGATTTTTATAGTATTTATTTTACTTATGAAATGCTCATTGAAATAATTTGCAATTTCTAGGGGCTTGGTGATGAAGCCATCACCTGATTCAATAAATGAATGCATTTTGCCCATTTTATTTTTACCCATGAGTTGATTGAGAGTACTCCAAAGTTGTTGTTGTGTTTTTTTTTTGTTTTTTTTTTTTACCATCATGTTTAATTGCTTCAGTTCCAGATTGGTAGTATAGTCTTTTTTTCTGTTTATTTAATTTGGTCACTTCATTTCTTAAAGAGCGATATGCTAGCCAGTCCTCTGAGTTCCCTGAATCTACAGCAATTATTTTCTGTTGATCTCTTTCTTTCATGTAGTTTCTCAGGTCAGGGTCAAGGCAAAGTGCTTTAACAGATCTGATGTGAGCTTTTTTTTTATGGGCGCATGTTTGTCACAGACAGAGGAAAATAATTTCATAAATTCATGTAGGGCAGCTTCAATATGAGTAGACTCAAATATACTGCCCCCCTGTCCAGGTCTTCAATAAATGAATTATCACTTAATTTTTTTATTGATTCTTTTATATATAATTTTAGGCCCCAATTTGGGGACTTTAACTTTTCTTGTCATAGCAGTCATGTTGTGATCACTGAATCCAACTGACACTGAAACAACTTTTGAACATTTATCAGCTGAATTTGTAAAAAAGATGATCTATGTAAGTTGAGGATAATACACCTGATTTGTTGACATTTGTTCTGTTTGGTAGGTTTACCATTTGGGATATGTGACATACAGTGGCAATGTCATTAAGCTTTCTTTTCATAGGGCAGTTTTTTGAGAGCCAGCCTATGTTTAGGTCTCCTATGAGATAAATTTAGCTGTCTGTGTCAGAAACATTCTGAAGAATTGTACAGATTGTTTCAAGGTATGCAGTGTCAGAGTTAGGTGGTCTATAGCAGCAGCATACTAGTAATGGCTTGAGATGCGGCAGGTGAACCTGAATACAGATTGTTTCCACATCTGGCCAGGTAAGAGCTCTTCTTATTTTTGTTGGTACCAGTTCCTGTATATAAAAGGCCACTCCTCCACCATGTCTGTTTCTATCAAGTCTAATTACATTGTAATCTTGTATAGTTACCTCAATATTGTCATGGTTCATCCAAATGAGTTTCAGAAATTGTGACTATGTGTAGATCATTTCAAACATTATAGTACTCAACTCATTTACCTTATTTTTCAGACTACAAATGTACAAGTGGGTAACTTTAAATCCTTTTCTAGGGAGTTTAATAGACATTTATTTAGTTAAAAAGACAAGGCTCATTTGATTGATGTTCTAACCAACAAATTGAATTGTGCGAGTGGAGCAGAGAATAATAAAGTCAGTTCTGAAGCTTTGGAGAAAAGAGATGTCAGATCGATAAAAAACAACAGAGTAAAAAAGAACACAAAACACAGAAACATATAACAAATCACAAGAACACATAAATAGAACAACATAATTATGCAACTATGTAAATTTGTCCAAATCCTTAAAGCTCCAGATCATTAACACTGTTGCCTTAGCTTTATGTAAATTTTGCAGTTGGAAGTCCATGTTGCTTGTATTTTTTTTTCACTTTGCATAGGTATCGAGCTCTTTTGGCAATGCCAGTGTTGTTCTTGGTTAAATGTTCATCAAGTTAAACATTTGTTACTTCGAGCATCTTACCTTGTCGCAGAAGTTTGATTTTTAATTTTCTATTTGCAAACCTCATGATGATGGCTGCCGGCTTGCTTTTGTCTTTCTTTTTTGTCTTTCTTTTCTTATATCCCATAATAAGAACTTCCATCCATACAGCTTTGGGAAACCAACTATCTGAACTCAGAAGAAACTTTAGATGTTCAGGTGTGTCCCCCCCCCCCCCGGCAAACAGTCGTCAGGAAAGAATTTCCAATTCTTGGCATTCATGCTGCCAGCTCTCCCTTAACAGCCAGTTGAACGTTTTCCACTTCCTACGACATAAGCCTATCCATAAATCAAGGAAACACAAACATAGCCTGGCATTTTCAGACTCAGTTAACTTTACAGGATAACTTGATGTTTCCGAGTTTATATCTAATTCATAAAATTTGAGAGTTATAGAGGTGAGACTAATAAACACAAATGTCACATCGTGTTCGGTGGTATTGTAAAGTCTTGTTTCTGAACTCTCATCACCGGCTGAAGGAGACTCAGCTGGAACCAACCTAGTTACACTAGAGAGATTTTGTTCAAATAGGATATTTGATCGGCTAAGTGTTGTATTCCAACACCATAATCATTTTAACATGCTGTCATTTGCTTTTAGGCTATTCAATTTACTGCTTTGCATTCTCTGTATTGTAAGTTTTGTGCAAGATATGGGCTACCTTGCTGAAGCATCATCTAAGTGAAAAACTAAATACTCAATGCTTTGGGATTAATCTGCCAAACATTTTTTATCTCTCTGTTGTACCTATCTCCACATAGGCTGATTACCAGAGAACCAAATCATCTATCTGTAGTGCTGATGAGTCAGTCAGTACTAGAGACTGATAACACAGAGATGGAAATGCAAGAGGGATACTGTAATAAAAGTTTTTGTAAGCCATTTAATGCCGGGCATCTTTCAAATTTTTTTTTTCAAAAGGACATCTTTCAGTGTGACTCATTCAGAAAGAGAGGAGAAAAATTCAGACTGCATCTTCATAGTGCTGCATCTCTCTCTCGCTCTCTCTTTTTCAACCTTGTGATGAATTGTTTGCGGTTACTGTGGATACCATTACATTAGCAAAGCAAGAACATTGGGCCTCATGCATGAATGTTTTCTTATTTTTCTCTTATATTTGTTCTTGCACAAAGCAATAAGAAAATCTTACGTGGGATTCATGAAACGTGCACACCGGCCAATTTAATTCTTACCCACCTGAGTATGTTGATGAATTGCATTTGATCTTAAATTGGATGCGCGTGCCAGGCATAATCAACCAATCATTGTGCTTCAGAGTAAAACACAGCACACATCTGTCTTGTCTATCTTTTCACTGCAACTCTGCACTGGGATTTAGGGAATTATTACTTTAAAATATAACAGTGGCAGTAAAACTGTATTTCACTAAACTATGATGGTTAAATTTTGCAGTTAATCCTAGGTTCACATGTTGAACCATGGGGGGCAATCCTTACGGATCATAGATCAGCTATGTTCTATTACACTACTATTTTTCAACATCATTATTAATATTTCAAAGCACAAAATACAAGTTGGCTTTTGTTGTATTGGCTTACGTGTGGGGCATTCTAAAATGTTGATCTTATCTTGGGTTTGAATGTTATGACTGTTATGTGAAGTGGTCTATTCTGTTTTTCCCACAATGCCGTGCACCTGCTGCCTTGTGTTATTTGTCGCAAATTGTGGTTGCTCACTCATGTACGACCTGAGAGGGACATTCAAAATTCTTCAGAATAATAATAATCTAACTAAAATGGAAATAGTCTCTGTCTGCCTGTCTGTCTGTCCATTGATTTTCTCGACAACCATTCAGCCAATTGACTTCACATATGGCAGTTGCGTTATGGGTCCGGACTGTTTCGTGCTTCTTATCAGATTGACTTTAATGATGTCAGCTAGGCAAGCATATAATATAAGCAATGTGTGGGATGTGTGCTATGCACCTGCATCCTATATGCTGTATCTTGTGTGGCATTGATTGTAATTTTATTTAGGCCTGCAGTGTTTCAATTACATTTTTGCAAGGTGTTGAACAAAAGTGTGATGGGTACTGTATTTTATTTTATTTTTTTTTTGATTTTGAGTTTTTGATTTTGATTTACTTTAATGATCCCCATAGGGAAATTATGCTCAGCATTTAACCCATCCTAGCTGTGTTGCTAGGAGCAGTGGGCAGCTGCTGTGCAGCGCCTGGAGACCAACTCCAGTTCGTCTTGCCATGCCTCAGTCAGGGGCACAGACAGGAGTATTAACCCTAACATGCGTGTCTGTTTGATGGTGGGGGAAAAACCGGAGCACCTGGAGAAAACCCTCTGCAGACACGGGGAGAACATGCAAACTCCACACAGAGCACGACCTGGGATGACGACCCCCCCCCAAGGTTGGACAATCCCGGGTTTCGAACCCAGGACCTTCGTGCTGTGAGGCAACAGTGCAAACCACTGTACCACCGTGCCGCCCAATTATGGTGTATTATCATAGTGATGTTGCCTTCAGGATGTTTTGCTATGCAGTAGGCATTTGTGTGCTGTGTTTAGAGTGTGTTTGTTGTCTTGCTAGCCTATGTTTTGTGTAACACCAACCATTGAGGCTATGGGCATGTTCTGATTTTGTCATGTGGTGTAACCTAAGTCTGGTCTGTTCAGAAGTGTACAGCAAACCATTGGCTGATTCACTGTGTGGATTTTATTTTTTTCAAGTGATATAAAAACGTTGCAAGAGTGAATTGTTTTTCTGTCTCCTTGTGTTACCTGCATGGCTAGATTTTCTCTATATGAAGTGAAATATTACTGACAATATTACTGTATGTAATAACAGTAGAATGTTTTTCACAGTAACCTTGCAATTGACTATGCACGTCAATGTATGTGTGTGCATGTGACGGGTGTGGTAGCACACCGGAAAATAGGGCTCCCCTAAACGCCAGTGTAATGCGAACTCTGAATACCAAGCGGGAAGTATGCAAGTATTGATGAGAGTCACAAAAGTTCTTAAATTGTTAGCAGACACAATTTAAGATCAAATCTGTGCATATGCATGATTCATGTATGAGGCCCATTGATTAATTAGATTTTTTTTCCTTTCATTCCTCAAACATTTTGTTGAATGATTGACTGAAAAAAAGCACTTGCCTACTGTTCAGTGTACTCTCCAATCTAATGCACCCTTACAAAAACAAAAGAGCAATGTTCGATCATACAGCTTAATGCAGCCAAATAGATCTACAACTGCATCATGCATATTCATGATTACTTTGGTTTTAACAGCTCTGTCATTCATTGTGACATTATCTATATGGTTAATTTTTGTTTAGTCAATATTTCTTTTACTACAGGCGAGGCTGTTCTGGGATCTTCATTCTGGGTGTGTTTCATCTTCCTCCTTCATGCTGCCACCCCAGGGCTCTGTTGGATTACATGTATTTAGAGCTGCTCAATAAGTATTTGCATTTCAGCTCCACCAGGGAGGATTAGATATCCAGACTTCATCAGATAGCTGATATTCACACACGCTGATGGAAAATTCCCCGTATAGCCACGTCAAAATATTATTTCTATAAGGCAGCTTATTTCAGAAAGTTTTCACTAATTAGATGGTGAAGACAGGTGTGTGTTTGTGTGTGTGTGTGTGTGTGTGTGTGTGTGTGTGTGTGTGTGTGTGTGTGTGTGTGTGTGTGTGTGTGTGTGTGTGTGTGTGTGTGTGTGTGTGTTCTACCCTGGCGCCTGAACTTTTGGGATGTTGATAATGAGAACCTCAAAACAATTTAATTTTAATCAGCACTCTGATCCTTGGTTGTGACAGTGACGACTGATCTACATGAAAAGGTGCTTTGATGTCACACATTGACGTCTTGGTACGAGTTGCTTTTTAATCATTTAAACATTTAGTTCGTGTTTACTTTGGTCTCTTTGGAGTGTAATGTTGTGGACTCGTGTTGTGGAATTATGGATTCTTTAGTAATTTGCACCTGAATTTTAAAAAGAAGTTTCAATAATTCTGTCAAATTAGAATAGTCATATAGGACTGAATTTTCTTCTTGCTCGTCCGCTTACTGACGGCATGTCCATTTTTAGCAGACATATTACAGCTTTGCCAGATTTAATAAAATCTGCTGGGTAAATATTTCACAGGGCAGCATGGTGGCACAGTGGTTAGTGCGGTTGCCTCACAGCAAGGAGGTCCTGGGTTTGAGCCCCGGGGTAGTCCAACCTTGGGGGTCGTCCCTGGTCATCCTCTGTGTGGAGTTTGCATGTTCTCCCCGTGTCTGCGTGGGTTTCCTCCGGGTGCTCCGGTTTCCTCCCACAGTCCAAAGACATGTAGGTCAGGTGAATTGGCTGTGCTAAAGTGTTCCTAGGTATGAATGTGTGTGTGTGTGTGTGTGTGTGTGTGTGTGTGTGTGTGTGTGTGTGTGTGTGTGTGTGTGTGTGTGTGTGTGTGTGTGTGTGTGTGTGTGTGTGTTGGCCCTGTGATGGCCTGGCTGCCTGTCCAGGTTGTCTCCCTGCCTGTCGCCCAATGACTGCTGGGATGCGCTGCAGCATCCCCGCGACCCTGAGATCAGGATAAGCGGTTTGCATAGTGGATGGATGAATGTTTTTACACCCGGTTTCCTCCCACAGTCCAAAGACATGTAGGTAGGGTGAATCGGCCATGCTAAATTGTCCCTAGGTGTGAATGTGTGCATGTGTCGGCCCTGTGATGGTCTGGCGGCCTGTCCAGGGCGTCTCCCCACCCACCGTCCAATGGCTGCTGGGATGGGCTCCAGCAGCCCCGCGACCCTGAGTCAGATAAGCAGTTTGGATAATGGATGGATGGATATTACTCGCAGTAATCATCATCATCATCATCTTCATCTTCAGTTCTGTAACTTATGGAGGTCACAGGAGCACAGCTGATGGCCTCAACGGTTGAGTCATCATTGTGTTTCAGTAGGGGGAGTACCTGGTGGTCCCTATCTCCTCTCCAGGTATGGATGGCCTTTAGTTCACAGAGGAACTCCTCCGCCTTTGACAGGTTTTATGTTTAGTCCTGCTGGGTGTCCACACACTCTCCTCACAACAACCCAAGGGTTGACATGGGGGTGCCGGTTTAGTCGCCGACCATATCAATGGTTTTGCACGTTTTAGCCCATTATTAATGGCATATACTTTATGCAGTGAATTCAGGGGGCAGCCAGGAACCGCCGTAGGGAGGCCTGACCCGGCTGCCTCCTGAATTCGCTACGTTGGTGTGAGGAGTGGGATGGTGACACCGTGAGGCCATCGGAAGCGTGTGCTCCCAGAGACGTGAGGGAGCTGGTATGCTGAAGCGCGGGAACACGCTTACCGAAGGAGGGGGGTAGTGCAACGATCATGAATGAGTAGACTCACCAGCCCATTGGGTAACAGGTCGGACCCTTTAGTTGACTGGTTAGCGCAGTCACCCATGGTCCAGGCCACCCAGTCTCTATTCCGGCTGCGGCAGATTCCTGGCTGCCCCCTGAATTCACTACATTTATATTACTCATCTCGACCATTTTTTCAAAGCACACCAGTGTTACATACACTACCGTTCAAAAGTTTGGGATCACCCAAACAATTTCGTGTTTTCCATGAAAAGTCACACTTATTCACCACCATATGTTGTGAAATGAATAGAAAATAGAGTCAAGACATTGACAAGGTTAGAAATAATGATTTGTATTTGAAATAAGATTTTTTTTACATCAAACTTTGCTTTCGTCAAAGAATCCTCCATTTGCAGCAATTACAGCATTGCAGACCTTTGGCATTCTAGCTGTTAATTTGTTGAGGTAATCTGGAGAAATTGCACCCCACGCTTCCAGAAGCAGCTCCCACAAGTTGGATTGGTTGGATGGGCACTTCTTTGAGCAGATTGAGTTTCTGGAGCATCACATTTGTGGGGTCAATTAAACGCTCAAAATGGCCAGAAAAAGAGAACTTTCATCTGAAACTCGACAGTCTATTCTTGTTCTTAGAAATGAAGGCTATTCCATGCGAGAAATTGCTAAGAAATTGAAGATTTCCTACACCGGTGTGTACTACTCCCTTCAGAGGACAGCACAAACAGGCTCTAACAGGTACTATTTAATGAAGATGCCAGTTGGGGACCTGTGAGGCGTCTGTTTCTCAAACTAGAGACTCTAATGTACTTATCTTCTTGCTCAGTTGTGCAACGCGGCCTCCCACTTCTTTTTCTACTCTGGTTAGAGCCTGTTTGTGCTGTCCTCTGAAGGGAGTAGTACACACCTGTGTAGGAAATCTTCAATTTCTTAGCAATTTCTCGCATGGAATAGCCTTCATTTCTAAGAACAAGAATAGACTGTCGAGTTTCAGATGAAAGTTCTCTTTTTCTGGCCATTTTGAGCGTTTAATTGACCCCACAAATGTGATGCTCCAGAAACTCAATCTGCTCAAAGAAGTGCCCATCCAACCAATCCAACTTGTGGGAGCTGCTTCTGGAAGCGTGGGGTGCAATTTCTCCAGATTGCCTCAACAAATTAACAGCTAGAATGCCAAAGGTCTGCAATGCTGTAATTGCTGCAAATGGAGGATTCTTTGACGAAAGCAAAGTTTGATGTAAAAAAAATCTTATTTCAAATACAAATCATTATTTCTAACCTTGTCAATGTCTTGACTCTATTTTCTATTCATTTCACAACATATGGTGGTGAATAAATGTGACTTTTCATGGAAAACACAAAATTGTTTGGGTGATCCCAAACTTTTGAACGGTAGTGTAGTTATTTGAAATGTGTTTTTCCTACCTTCCATGCTCCAGTGTCCACTGGTCTTAATTGTTCTTAACAGTCATGCAATAATGTTGTTTTACTTGTAATGTATGGCAACGTGGCCCAGGTGATTGTAAAACTCCTGGCCTCAATTGTTTTCCTAATCCAGCCCTGATAGGAACCAATGGCGTGAAGCCACTTTTTCTACTGAAAGTATTATTGAATGCCCTTCCAGTCTCTCTTAAGCTGTGCGTGCCCATGCATATCCCCGATCAATCAGTGTCTCTGTGGAAGAAGGGAAGCACTGTGACACTGTGACTGTGCATTACATGGGGGCAATGCTACAGGGTTATTCTCTTTACAAAGCAGAGAGGAGACTCTTTGCAGTCTGGGCACATAAAAGCTTAGTTACCCATTCCTCTTCTGCATTAGTTGTCATCTCTGATTTGGCTTTTATCCAGAAGCCCTGACATCTTTTTTTCTGTTTGATGAGAACTGCTCCAAATGGCTTTACTGAAGGGGATGAACTGGAATATCAAGTCCCCAATCCATTTAGTGTATCCGTCTGTCTCTGTTCCACTTTTGTCTTTCTATCGTTCCCTTCTATTATGATACTATGTCTGTATGACACCTCTGTTTGCAGTCACTACACATATAAACAGGATACTTTCCTGTTGTTCAGACAGAGGATTTGCTCCACTGTTTATCACTTAGGTTAGATATTATCTACTGTGTGCGCGTGCGTGCGTGCGTGCGTGCCTGTGTGTGTGTGCATGCTTGCATGCATGCGTGTGTGTGATCATGCACATCAAGGGAGCTTGTAGAATCTGGTTTTTCAGCCACAAACACTTGTGTGTCTGGTGTTTTTTTTCTGTGGAGTCAGGCCAAAAAAATGTATTAGATGAACAGCCTTGGTGAGGTTAACTGCCTGACCTGAGTGTGTGGACGGCTGGATGGCTAGAACGTGTTTCAGATAGAGTTACAGCCTGTGTGATATTGAAAAGTACATTCTGGTGCTAAATTCACTGAGCTTGAAGCCTGACAAACTCATATATTTTTTCCACAGTGACACTTCTAGTAGTTTTCATTATTAGCATTTCAGAACAGTCTTATTTTTCATTGATGTGGACAATATGGAATTGAGATGATCATTAAATCACTAAAATTTCAAACATTTAAAATTGCAGAATATGCGTGTTACATTTCTACAGGACTGCTGTTCTATCTAGCCAATGGGGGGGATATATATATATATGAAAACTCGACACCATTCAACACCACTGAACACCATTGACGGTTTCGGAAAAAAAGCGCTATATATATATATATATATATATATATATATATATATATATATATATAAACTTTGTTAAAGAAGCACTCAATGGGAAAGTGCGCAACAAATAAGGAGCAAAACTTATTCTTAAACTCTAAAAGTTATTATTAACTTATTATTAAAATGTATTATTAATTGTTCTAAAACGTATTATTAACTTATAAATATTGACTCACTGAATTTATATATATATATATATATATATATATGCATAAAACTTGCCTGACCTGGTTTGGCAAGTTATGTAAAAATAAGAATCCCTGCTCTTAAGAGAACACAGCCAGCCAGCAGTTCAGAGAAACCAACAATTTCACCAATCATCTTTACCTCTTACAAAGAAAGGGACCAGTCTTTAATACAACCCATTTCTATCTATCTATCTATCTATCTATCTATCTATCTATCTATCTATCTATCTATCTATCTATCTATCTATCTATCTATCTATCTATCTATCTATCTATCTATCTATCTATCTATCTATCTATCTATCTATCTATCTATCTATCTATCTATCTATCTATCTATTTATTAATTTCTTCATTTATTTATTTAGCCAAAGTCACACATCCTGGTTATGTTACCCATAGCTGCATCAGACTGATTCATACTAGTATCACTGGTGCAGAAATGAATGCAAAATTGCTAACCACTAACTACTACTACTACTATTACTACTACTACTACTTTTGGTTTCTCCCGTTAGGGGTCGCCACAGCGGATCATTCATTTCCATCTCTTCCTGTCCTCTGCGTCTTCCTCTGTCACACCAGCCACCTGCATGTCTTCCCTCACCACATCCATAAACCTCCTCTTTGGCCTTCCTCTTTTCCTCTTCCCTGGCAGCTCCATATTCAGCGTCCTTCTCCCAATATACCCAGCATCTCTCCTCCACACATGTTCAAACCATCTCAATCTTGCTTCTCTTGCTTTGTCTCCAAACAATCCAACCATAGCTATCCCTCTAATATAATCGTTCCTAATCCTGTCATTGTCACTCCCAATGAAAATCTTAGCATTGTCGACTCTGCCACCTCCAGCTCCTCCTCCTGTCTTTTCATCAGTACCACCGTCTCCAAACCATGCAACATAGCTGGTCTCACAACCATCTTGTAAACCTTCCCTTTAATTCTTGCTGGTACCCTTCTGTCACAAATCACTCCTGACACGCTTCTCCGCCCACTGCACCCTGCCTGCACTGTCTTCTTCACCTCTCTTCTGCACTCCCCGTTACTTTGAACATTTGACCCCAAGTATTTAAACTCATACGCCTTCATCACTTCTACTCGTTGCATCCTCACCATTTCGCTGCCCTCCCTCTCATTCACACATATGTATTCTGTGTTGCTCCTACTGACTTTCATTCCTCTTCTCTCCAGTGCATACCTCCACCTCTCCAGGCTCTCCTCAACCTGCACCCTACTCTCGCTACAGTTCACAATGTCATCTGTGAAAATTATAGTCCACGGAGACTCCTGCCTGATCTTGTCCGTCAACCTGTCCATCACCATTGCAAACAAGAAAAGGCTCACAGCAGATCCTTAATCAAATCCCACCTCCACCTTGAACCCATCTGTCATTCCTACTGCACATCAAACCACTGTCACACTGCCCTCATACATATCCTGCCCCACTCCTACATACTCCTCTGCAACTCCCGACTTCCTCATACAATACCACACCTCCTCTCTCAGCACCCTGTCATATGCTTTCTTTAAATCCGCAAAAACACAGTGTAACTCCTTCTGACCTTCTCTATACTTCTTCATCAACATTCTCAACAGCAGGCATCTGGGTAGCATAGCAGTCTATTCCATTGCCTACTAACACGGCAATCGCCAGTTTGAATCCCCGTGTTACTTCCGGCTTGGTCGGGCGTCCCTACAGACACAATTGGCCGTGTCTGCGGGTGGGAAGCAGGATGTGGGTATATGTCCTGGTCACTTCACTGGCGCCTCCTCTGGTCGGTCGGGGCGCCTGTTTGGGGAGGGGGGGGGACTGGGGGGAATCGTGTGAGCCTCCCATGCGTTATGTCCCTCTGGTAAAACTCCTCTCTGTCAGGTGAAAAGAAGTGGCTGGCTACTCTACATGTATCGGAGGAGACGTGGTAGTCTGCAGCCCTCCCTGGATTGGCAGAGGGGGTTGAGCAGCGACTGGGATGGCTTGGAAAATAGGGTAATTAGCCAAGAACAACTGAGGAGAAAAAAGAGGAAAGATAAAAAAAAAAAATCTCAAAAGCAAACATCATATCTGTAGTGCTCTTTCATGACATGAAACCATACTGCTGCTCACTAATCATTACCTCTCCTCTTAACCTAGCTTCCACTACTATTTCCCATATCTTCATGCTGTAGCTGATCAACTTTAAACCTCTGTAGGCATCCGGATAGCAGAGTGGTCTATTCTGTTACCTACCAACAAACGGATCAGCAGTTTGAATCCCCGTATTACCTCCGGCTTGGTCGGGCGTCCCTACAGACACAATTGGCTGTGTCTGTGAGTGGGAAGCTGGATGTGGGTGTGTGTCTTGGTCGCTGCACTAGCGCCTCCTCTGGTCGGTCGGGCGCCTGTTCAGGGAGGAAGGGGAACTGGGGGGAGTAGCATGATTGTCCCACGTGCTACATCCCCCTGACAAAACGCCTCACTGTCAGGTGAAAAGAAGCGGCTGGCGATTCCACATGTATCAGCGGAGGCATGCGGTAGTCTGCAGCCCTCCCCAGATTGGCAGAGAGGGTGGAGCGGTGACCGGGATGGCTCGGAAGAGTGGGGTATTTTGCCATGGACAATTGGGATAAAAGAAGAAAAAAAATCCAAAAAATAAAAACTTTATACCTCTGTAATTAGTACAGCCCTGCACATCACACCTACACTTGAAAATCAGTACCATTATACTTCTTCTCCACTCATCAGGCATCCTTTCACTTGTTAACTGCTAATAATTTAGTGTATACATAATGGACTATAGTGTCCCAGTTAGGAAAAAAAAACAGTGGCCGATGTGAATGATGTGAGTAATGCAATCCTCTGTTATATGGATGTGTGGCTTAGCGATTGCTGGGGGTGCTGGAGGGAAGGCTGGCGAACAGGTCTCCCTAGTGGGACGAAGTGATTAGCAGCCGGAGGACAAACCCAACACCCACTTCCAATGAGGCAAAATTATTGAAATCGATCTGGTCCTAAACTGAAACATAAACATAAATGTCTCTTGAAGGAAGAGCTCCTTGTCTAAACAGTACATTCACACTTCACCCTACAAACCAAGTAGCGCTACTAAGTAGCTCCCATAGCGCTACATTTTCATATCAATGAATTCGTTTGACATCATTATACAGCATTAGTATTAGCATTAGCAACAGCGAGTCAACATTTTCAAAGCAAATTAAAACATAGCAGAGACTCCAACCACATTACTGTCTTTGCACCATGCTAATACCTTCTTATTTTACTCTCTGTATGATACAAGAGGGATATTATACAACTTGGGACATGCAGAAACAGCACAAACCAATTTGTCCTCCAATTCAAATTCCTCCGGTTTCAACATCACCATTAATGTGGCCTTGTGATCCCGAACAATAATGATTGGTTGTCACTTTGTCACACCAGTCAACTTTGTGAACTCACACTGCAAAGTCATCCTTGCTGCCTTGTAGCTTTTCATGTGAACGATGCATAAGGCAGCCACAAGCAATAAGTTAGGTGAAATCAGTAAAACAGGGTTATAGAGTACACAAACAATAGAAATCAACAGCTAATATAATATAATAGGATACAACAATGCTCTCACCTGCTTTTTCACCCATTTTTCTCTCAGTTTTAGCTTTCATCTCACTCCTAGTTAATATTCTGCAAACCTAGCATATTTTCAGTGCAAATGTGTTGACAGGAACTTTCTCAAAGCACAAGTTATAAATTGCCCCCTTTACTTTGGACAGCGAGTGACATTGCTTGCCATTTGAACATATAATTTCCCATCATTACCCATTCATACACTAGCCGTTCAAAGCTGTTGGCTGAGGTCAGCAAATGGCCAGGACAATGCACAAGGGCTAAGTGTATGAACCAAATGCAGGGAGAACAGAGTTCATTATTCTTTATTAGAGTTTATCATTCTTTATTACTCTTAAGAACAGGTTTTTACAGAAGACCATATCCCAGATATTACCTTGTGTTCACTCCCCCGTGCTTAGTAACTACTACTCCATGAAACCCATTTATTATGTTTTACAATTATCTTGAAGGTGCATGGTATCACTGTCAATGTGCTGCAAGTTTGATATTGCACTCATAAGGATCAAGTTAATGTGCCTTCTAATTAGCTGTACATGATGTATTAGCTACAATTAGCATGTCTTCACATCCTATCTCATGGGACTACTACACCATGTTGCTGATTCTCCGACAAATTAATCAGGTCTTACAGAAAGGTTAATTTTTTCCTGGTTATGATACTGATATATCCCATAATAGCTGACAGCTGTGTAGATTTAGGGTGTTGTCATAATCAGAGAATACCTATGGTGAAATGTACACCCTTGTCACATAACAATATTCATTAACAGAAAAAAATAGGTGTATGGTGTTGCTTATCTAAATACAACTGAGTTAAATCAGTTGAGGAACTATTATTCTTGCAATTATAGCCAAAAGTAAAAAAAAGACCTCTCAGAGTACCCTTACAGCTTTGATAATGTCAGAGTTAAAGACATACTTATGTGGCTTTTGCGATGATATTTCAATTTTCAATTCCCAATTGCCCTTAACTGTGTTTGGCCATTGTCCAGTGCTTGTAAGAAAAACAAACCTGAAGTCATTATTTTTGTACTGATATGTATTGCACTGCTGTAGTCAGACCTCTACCAAGAGAGAGGGATGGACTGTTATATGCACTGTAAATGTAAATGCACTTCTGTGACTCACTTTTGCAATAGGGATTTTCTTTACCATGCCAGCAAGCACTTGTGGTGGAAGTTAAATAGTCAGATCGGAATGACAACAATACGGGTGTGATGACCTTCATACATACCTGAGGAGGGTTTTATATATATATATATATATATATATATATATATATATATATATATATATATATATATATATATATATATGTATATATGGCTCTAATACAGTTGGATTATCAGAGGTCTGAATCCCTCAACATCTTTCAGAGGTATTAATAGATCATAAACTTGATCATAGATCATACCTTGGGCGACAGATATGATTCACTTGTGGCTGCTGAGGTGGCTTTTCTGATGACAAGCTCTGGCCGCAGACACTGTTGTCAGCCGTCTCTGTCTGATGGACTGTGCCCCTTGGCCTGAGGCGGAAAGAAGATATTTGGAATATGAAATGAATACTTTTTATGTCTTTTTTTTTCATTACATTGGGCTGAAAATTGCTGGGAATTACTGTTATTAAGTCAGATTCAGATCACTGAGATTCAGCAATTTTCTCACCCTGGCGAAGTCATTGTATCAGTGGCGTTAAATGCCCCCCCCCCCCCCCCCAAGTTTTCCGTCTGTCTTGGCGTCACATCTTCTTCTCACATTTTCTTCTCCCTTTCAAAGGGATTTTTTTTTTTGAGTGTAAGAAATTAATGTCCAACGGTGTGGACTCAAGTCACACGACTTGGACTCCAGTCAGATGCAAGTCACAAATTTTATGACATCAGACTTGACACCATTGAAGAAGACTTACAACTTGACTTTGACTTTAACACCAATGACTGATGATTTCACTTGGACTTGAGTCTTTCGATTTAAAAGATGTGATACCTTCTCCAAGCCCAAAGATAAAAGCTTTTTAAAAGTGTGTAGCATATCAACTCCTCATTTCCATAATTGCAGATTCACTTTGACTCAATCCATATAAGTACAAAACTTTTAAAAGCATTCATGATTTGCATAAATTTAGTATCTTAACTTTTACCCTGTTGTTAGAATTTTGGTCTGCCCTTACATGTGATGAAGAGCACACAATGACTGAAACTCATAGTTTAGGACTTGGACTTGACTTGAGTGCCAAGACTTGTGACTTGGAGAACAATGACTTGGTGTATATGTGTACATATATATACACACACACACACACACACACATATATATATATATGTGTGTGTATATATGTGTGTGTGTGTGTGTGTGTGTGTGTGTATGTATGTATGTATGTATGTATGTATGTGTATATATATATATATATATATATATATATATATATGTGACAATGCCATCAACAGCTAATTACATCCATCACAAACCTGAGATCTATTATGATATGCATCTTGTCAGTTCTACGAATGCTACTAAATGTTCAGATTACACCGGTAATCTATTTAGTGTCATATTTAACCATTTCCTTTATATATTGAAGAACAACAGATAAAGAGCACAATGTTTTGCTTTAACAGTGGTTTAAGAAAAAAAAACATAAAAAGATGTTGACATTGTAAGTATTTGATACAGCTAAGATATAAGAAAAGAGATATGAGGTATGTTTTTCTGGGCGTTAACCACTTTATCTGCTCTCTTTTCTTTTATTTGTTTTCAAGTAAGAGCTTGTAATGACCTCCAGGAAAGTCAGGGGGGAAAAAGAGGCAGGAAAGAAAAAATAAACAGTGATCCTCCACCATCCTCAGCTGGATCATTCATATCTCAGTGGGTTTAATATTCTTCTCATGGGTTTTCTCCTACCACTGCACAACCGAGGAATATAAAATGGTGTCTGGAGGGCTACTTAGTAGGTAAAAATGATGCCACTCAAGCTCAGGGCCTCTTTTACGAATTAATCAATTGTTAAAATGGTGTACACAAACAACCAAAGGGAATTCTACAAGGAAAAAAGGCAGGAGTGCTGCTTGCGTCTCAATGTCCATTGGTGTTGTTTGGACCATTCAGGTTGTGAGTCATTCAAAATGCCAGAGGGAATGGGGATGGTGAAAATGCCAGACAGTATGGTATGACGTGGTTGTTGCTGAAGTATAAAGACCTGCCTGTTTATTTGTAGTGCTTTGGAGATGATTGTTAGCTTTCTCCACTCCTCGTACAGCAGATGTCTGCATTGAACCAGCGATCATTAGAGAATCGGTAAGGGATGTCAGGTTAGGATTTGTGGTGTTAGCCTGCTGTACGGCATGGTCATGTTTTATACTGACAACCTCAGGCTAAAAGAGCTGCAGCTGGATTTCAAACCGAGGTACAGGTGTCTGTGGACAACCCTTTGCAATAATACCTGATGAGAGGTCTGTTCTGTGTGTGTGTGTGCGTGTGTGTATGTGTGTGTGTGTGTGAGAGAGATTTGTAGTGTTTATAGAGCATCTTAGGGCTTCATGGTTGACTGACACACAGACAGCTAGTTGCAGGGACAGAAAGTCATTGGACCTTTCTCCAACCCAGAAGATCACGTCCATCATGTGATTTAAACACTGTCAACATCTTTTTTCTCTTATTAAACAGTATAGCTACTGGTCATCCCTCCATAATCTCTCTTTTCATTAAGAAAAAAAAATAAAACATAACTCTCACATTTCACCACATAACCTTAGACAATGCTTGGCTGTCTGTTTGAACTGTCTGTTTTGTCTGTCTGTCCATCATTCGAGCCTAGATGCCCAGCAGCCCTGCTCATCTTAAATAAGACATCATTCATGTTGAGGCTGTGGACAGTTCAGAATCACTGCAGTTCAAAATACTGTCCACTCTCTTTTGCCCTTAAATGAAAGCCCTCATCCGGCATGGCGAATGGTTTCTAGCTGCGAGCTCCGGTTGTTGCCAGCAGCGCAGATGTGGTGGTGTGCTGACTGTGGACCGGCTCCATCCCTCTGCATAATGGCAAGCTGCTGTAAGTCCTGGAAAGTCTGAAATGTGTTTCCCAGTGCTGAGTCAGCCCTCATATAAGCGAATGATGAAGAGAATGGAGCTGAATCGGGAACAGGCCTAAGATTTATACAGTTGTATGTAAAGATGAAAGAGGGATAGAAAAAAAAAGACCAGACCAGAGAAACAGACCAGCAAACACAGATACTAGGCCCTGCAGTGACAGAAAGACACAGAAACAGAGACCAAACAAATCTGACAGACTGAGTGAGTCAGACCCTCCACACAGAGCAAAGGGTATCCATGTAGGGAAAAAATGGGTCAGGATGCTGTTGTTGGCTTGTGCTTTTGGCTTATTTCATATAGCAGGTGCTCCAAGTATAGGATGAAAAATAAAGGGAGTGAACTAAAGACAGAGGCTGTGGGTCTGGTTTATGCTGAAGACCCACTATTATTTGCCAATCTTGCACAATATATAAGAATTTGGAAAGCCATGGTTTAAGATTTTGTGGTTGTGCAAACATGGTTGTAATCATTGTAGTTCAGTAAATGCATCTCAAAAAAATTATAATTAGGGGCGTCTGGGTAGCGTAGCAGTCTATTCCGTTACCCACCAAAAAAGGGATCACTGGTTCGAATCCTCGTGTTATCTCCGGCTTGGTCGAGCGTTTCTACAGACAATTGGCTGTGTCTGCGGGTGGGAAGCCGGATGTGGGTATGTGTCCTGGTCGCTGCACTACCGCCCCCTCTGGTCGGTCGAGGCACCTGTTTGGGGCGAGGCGGGGGGGGGGTAGCGTGATCCTCCCAAGCGCTGCGTCCCCCTGGTGAAACTCCTCATTGTCAGGTGAAAAGAAGCAGCTGGTGACTCCACATGTATCGGAGGAGCCATGCGGTAGTCTGCAGCCCTCCCTGGATTGGCAGAGTGGGTGAAGCAGCAACTGGGATGGCTCGGAAGAGTGGGGTAATTGGCCAAGTACAACTGGGGAGGGAAAAAAAGGGGGGGGGATTAAATGCCAGGGTAATTTTTTTATAAAGTATCAAATAACCTTAACTTCAACTCTTTACGAGTTCAATAAATCATAACCCAATTTGGCAGAAATCCATTTAATATTTCTGCAAGAAATTATGTTGTTAGGTTTCAGATGTTTTAACTGTAGCCAGAAATACCATGAAATATGTACGTGTTGTCATCTTTTCAGCAATAAATTACATCCAGTCTTATTCTTGCATTTGTTCAGTCCTCTACCAGCAGAAAAACTATTAGGTTTTGAATGTAATGGATGATAAGTGTCTGCCAGTAGCAGCGAGGGGGAAATAGAAATTGTTTTTTTCATTCAATATTGCCCATATGGAGATCAGCACTAGGCCGGGATTGAAAAAGGTTCCTTTTTTCGGATCTTCCCCCCTTTGTCTCCCCAATTGTAGCCGGCCAATTACCCCACTCTTCCAAGCTGTCCTGGTCGCTGCTCCACCCCCTCTGCCGAGGGCTGCAGACTACCACATAACTCCTTCGATACATATGGAGTCGCCAGCCGCTTCTTTCACCTGACAGTGAGGAGATTAACCAGGGGGACAAAGTACATAGGATGATCACGTTATTCCCCCCAGTCCCCCAAACAGGCGCCTTGACTGACCAGAAGAGGCGCTAGTGCAGCGACCAGGACACATACCCACATCTGCCCTCCCACCCGCAGACACGGCCAATTGTGTCTGAAGGGACGCCCGACATGGGGATTTGAACTGGTGATGCCCGTGTTGGTAGGCAACGGAATAGACCGCTACGCCACCCGGATACCCTGAAAAAAGGTTTCTAGATGAATGTGAATGTTCTACCAAAAACCTCACAAGCACAAGTAGGGCAAGAGCTTATCAGGCAGGCAAGATATTGACAATTATATTGTACTTTTCACATGTTTACATGTTTAGGAAAAGGTAGCAGGCATAAAAGACATCTTTAATTTTCTAATTAGAGAAAAAGAAGGAGAGGGGAAGAAGGCATGAAGAAAATTGAAATATTGGCTGAAAGGAAACTATCAGGTTGACGGAGTCACCGGTCAGAGCCTGTCATCAGAATTGCTGGTTCAGCAGCCACAGGCTCTCGGTCACTGCTGCCAAAGGCATACAAGCTTGTAATTCATCCATGTCTCTGAATCGTTTACTCACTTTCCTGCTTTTATGGAGGAAAAAAAGTAGAAGAAGCATTGTGCTGTCCAGCCATTAATCAGGAAATTCCTGAAAGAGGTGGCCAATATTTTGGAGTGATGCTTCACTTTGATGTATCGTGAGATCTCTTATATGGCTTCATTTGTTCCAGATCATATAGCGAGATGTCAGAACCACTTTTTACATGCTTTCAATTTTTGCATTCCTGTTGAACCTGGCCACACTTTGTGCTCCTCCAAGTTCAGATATTCTAACAAGCAGTCCAACAAAATGTGAAAAAAAAGTTTTGCAAAGTAATCAATACAAATCAAAAGGATAAGCCTTGCATGGAAACATATAAAAATACAAGAGTAAGCAATCAAGTGCGAACAAAATAGTTATAAACTGTTGGGAAACGGTGTCTTTCATACTGCAGAGCCCCACTGTTGATTCTGATACGCTTACTACAGAAACACCATAGAGTATGGGACCACAATGCTAAAATAAATGACAGGAATGCTTTCTGTTACAAGCAGTCACACAATGTACACACACACACACATATATATATATATATATATATATATATATATATATATATATATATATATATATATATATATATATACTTTTTCTTACAGCTGAAATCTACCACACACTATCTGCTATAGTCAGTCTTTCTGAAACATGCTGTGTTGTAGCAGCTTTAGTTTGAAACTGAATCTTTGGCTCATCTGCTAACCACCAGCAACTATTTATTATTTACATCAAAACATATAATTGTACTGTATTGTATAACTGTACTGGGTTTATTATCTAGTACTATTCATCAGCTACTGTGCTGCATGCTCATTCTTAATCAGGACTTCCTTTCTTATTCCACCAGATAAAAACATTTCACCAGACTAGTAAATTTAGCCTTCCCATAAACAGTTCTCATTAAAACTGTCCCTCTAATCATTCCATCATTTTCTGTGATTTTTTTTCATCCTTAGAAATCAGGTCTCTCTCTCTCTCTCTCTCTCTCTCTCTCTCTCTCTCTCTCTCTCTCTCTCTCTCTCTCTCTCTCTCTCTCTCTCTCTCTCTCTCTCTCTCTCTCTCTCTCTCTCTCTCTCTCTCTCTCTCTCTCTCTCTCTCTCTCTCTCTCTCTCACATCATCCTGAGGAGATAATGTCTTGAGAATCATGTGGAATCACCATGGAAAAGGAACCCCACCTATCCTTTGTGTGCGTGTGTGTGTGTATGTGTGTGTGTGTGTGTGTGTGTGTGTGTGTGTGTGTGTGTGTGTGTGTGTGTGTGTGTGTGTGTGTGTGTGCGCGCGCGCGTGTGTCACCAGCTTTCACGGTAGCAAAGAGTATTCTGTCTGAATATTCCTCAGGTTCATTTTAACACTGGGAGAGTTGTGACAGGTGAAAGAGGCATTTCACACATACACACCTCGGAGCTGTCTGCTACAATAAAAGCCGTGCATTTTCAACCCCCGCAGCTGAATGAGACCCATTGGTTGCTTCGGGATATATCTTAAGGGTCCATTGGTAGTGAATGCTAAAAAGAAAGAGATAGAGGGTTACTAAAGTCAAGAATTTCCCAAGCAGTTTTTTTTTCATAAAGTTTACAATTTGGCCATCAATCGTGCAGGTTCGGGCCAATTTGCTGAATGTCTGACAGAACACAAAATGAGCTCAGCCTGTTAAACAGAGTCCCAAGTGTCTTGCTATTCTTAACCTCTTCAGCTAGTTTTAAAATCAATGGATTTCACAAAGTGACACATTGTTAGGAAATTATCCTTTTACTTTCCAGCAGAACCCATGGAGCAATTGGCAATTCACATCTAAGCAGGGACAGTATAAAGCAGAAGTTTTAACCTGGTACCTCCTGGTCCAGTGATTGGTCTCCATACTTACTAGACCTCCGACTTCGCAAGTTGAGTATTATTTAATAATTCACGTTGAAATAGTGGTACTGCATTTGAAATGGAGGACGAGTCCAGACTCTCAGATAATGTGACCTTTTGGACACTATCTACTCAGTCTTTGCTTATCGCCATCAACCAGAGTGATGATGTCTGTGCTATCAGTGTCCAGTTCTTCATCCAGTTTTTATACTGTTTTATGTTCTCACTGAACTGATACACATTTTGGACACCTGTCCTCCCTGAAACTACTGGTAAAGCTAGAGACAGAGAGCTTTGAAAATTCTGTGAAATCTCTCTCTCGCTGCCTACTCTCCATCTTCTAGTCTTTCAACTGCCACAGAGATTCACATCTGTGGGAGTAGCAGAGACATTCATTTCATTGAACTGTCACTTCCTAGTCTTCCGCTTCGCCTGATGAAGAAAATCTATTTGGTAATTTTGTTTTTGTGATCCATCAGAGCTACAGTGTTTGGGGGATATTTTACTGAAAGCCTTAGCGTACTTGAGATGGGTGTAATTTGTCCTGGTAATCCTTTCTGGTGTAACATTTGAAATGTTTTTGCTATTTTACATCAGAATCATGCATCAATTATTCATATTTCTAATTAACATGTGCAGATGGGCTATTATAGTTGGACTAGTTGCTTTAATCTGTGGGTTCCTGACTGAGATGGCAGAAAGCGAGGTCATTCACCTCATTCTCACCCACATCCTCCTCCCTCCTATTCTCGTCCTCCACATTTCCTCTTCTTTCTCTATTTTTTTCTCTTTGCATTCCTACCAATCTCTTTTGCTTGGCACCTGCTCCTCTATTTTCACCTTCCTTCCACTAGTCTCTTCACCTCTCCAATCCCAGAAACTATGTGGAGAGTTCATGGGTCCCAGCCACATAAGCATTTATGACAGCAATATTTCACTTTGAAATCAATCAATTTGAATGGAAGTATCGTGATCAGTGGATTCGCTTCCAGTAGCAAAGAAGATGTTTGCACTTTTTCTTTTTCTTTTTGCGTAGTGTCAATCTTCAGTGAGCTTTGACACACAAATTGAAGAAATTGAGGAATCTATAATTTTAGCATTATCACATCATCCAATTTTAACTATGTTCAATTATGTTTGATTGTGTTCAGTGTTTTTGAACACCAAGTTTCCAATACCACAAGCACATGTGAATACATTTTATTCGACCAATTTTGTTTGGTTTTTTTTTGTGTTTTTTTTATGATCGGGGCCTTTTTGAGAGTCTGTTGACAGATATTTCTCTCTGAGTAGACCCAAGGAAAAAACTCTATGCTATCCAGCTCTCGCCATCTCACCCTTATCTCTCGCTTCTTTCTCTTTTTCAGCCCATCCAACTCCCTCTGCCTGCCCTAACCTTTACATTATGTCGGAAGTTATGGAGATATGAATCATAGTCCTGTAAAAACCAACCCACACACACTGGCATGCTTATGTAATGCACTCATATATAGTAACATGCCATGACATAGCTCTAGTGCCAAGTAGGCAGTCGCAGACTGGGACACACACACCGATGTGTATTTCATGTGTCAGAATGCTAATGCACACACTCTTAAGAGAATCCTTCAAAATTAAGATTGTAAAATACGGTTGCCAAACTTAAACAGTTACTCCATAACAGTCCCTAGTACTGCACTCTCCCAATAGGCTACATCTCATAACACTGCAGTGCATTGTTTGTGTGAGAAAAACAGATGGAGAGAGTGTGACAGCTGTAGCGAGAGAGGGGAGAGAAAGCAAAAACTTCACAACAAATAGGCTTATGCACAATAGTCTGCACATATCCATGTACTCAAAACATGTAACATCTCTTCCCCATCCACAAACAGGCAATTTAAATCACTAAACTTAACTTGCAACACAAGATCGCCATCTCTGACCATGTACGATAATTCAGAATGACCGCCGCTGTCATCACAAAACAAACAGTTAACAATACAACTACAAAAAATAAAAATCAACGACGCTCAAACTGAAGCAGCAACAATGGAAACTGCACTCACAAGGCTGTTATTAGAAGGTCATGTGAGCCCGCTCAAACTTGATGGCTGTACGACGGCGTTGGAGCGTGTATGAGTGTTAATTCACAAAAGTACTTTGAACGTAGAAGTGCAGCACATGCATAGTACATTGACTTTTTTTTTTCCCAAAATCTTATTTATTAGGATAAACCCCTTGAGATGTACCATATCATTTTTGAGGGGGTCCCAAAACTTTTAAAGGCAGTGTAGTGATCTGCCTTTTTACGTAAATATTAAACTATGTGGGAACTGACTGTGCATACGCAAACAAACATCCTTCTGGAAAAATGACATGGGAAGGCAGAGCAGGGCTGAGCCTGCTCTGTGCCTCCCACAAGCAAGGCTAGCATACAACGCAAAGCTGAATGGCTTGTGCAGCATCTGCCTGGCCAGAAGATATTGATGTTGAGTCATTTTTATAGGCTATGAAAAGCACCAAATGTTAAGGTAGGTGGAATAAAAAAATAAGCCTAACATTAACTGAATTATTTCATGTTTGCTCCTAGCATCAGAGCAGGCAGTGTCTACCCTGCTTACCCTGACTGCTTGTCTCTGCTCAGATAGATATGCTATGTGGCCGACCACCAAAATCAGATATTATGGAATTGTTAAATGCTTGTTAAATGTTACATTTTATTTGCCAGGAATTTAACTGCACTTTTTATGATTACGGAAACTTAATTAATACAGTCCTCTCCATGTGACTAATTATTTACATCTCACTCTTCCCTCCCGGAGCCTCCGCTTCCGCCTGTGGTGGCACTTGAAGGTACTATACCCCCTACTGTCTCCCTCCGCTGGCCTCATCTCTCTTTGACCCTCTCACCGGGAATTTTCCCCATACAGACTATTATCAGACACCGTGCTTCTCATCCACATGATGTATCTAATAGCAGAAACAACAACATCCAAATATCTGGGGCAAATATCTGCAATTTGCGTCCGATTTGTTGTACTGCTGTTGGTGTTAATTCTGCTGTGACACCAAACAATTTTGGCCTCTTGAATGTGAGATCTCTGGGTAATAAGTCTTTTATCATTAATGATGTTATTGTTTCCAATAATCTGGACTTTTTTATGATTACTGAGACATGGCTGTCCCCGGGGGGACACTGTCCCCCTGATTGAGGCTAGCCCCCCTCATTTTGCATATTTTCACATTCCCAGGCCCTCTGTTAGAGGGGGTGGCCTAGCTGTTTTTTATATGTCAGGTCTTAAGTGCCATCCTGTTAATTTTGATAATTTTATCTCATTTGAGGTTTTATGTTTTTTAATCACTGGCCCTTCCCCTTTCATCTGCATCTTAAATTATAGGCCCTCTAATTCAGTTAGTTTTATCGCTGAGTTTTCTGACCTTTTATCTATTGTCATGCCAAAATATGACAGGGTGCTTATTCTTGGCGATTTTAATATTCATGTGTGCTGTCCTTCGTTTTCCATCACCTCACATTTTTTTGGATCTTATAGATTCTTTTAACATTAATTATCTGTTAAGGGGCCACACACTCCAAAGGCCACATTTTAGACCTTGTACTCTCCTCTGGTTTCTCTCTCGAATGTCTCGATTTGGTGGATATGCCTGTATCTGACCACAAAACTATCATTTTCAAAGTCCCACTACAGCTCGCTACTGCTAGTCATTATCCTAAAACATGATCTCGCATTCTCAACGTTGGCTCTGCAGTTAAATTCTGTGATGCTTTTAATTTATCATCCTTTAATTCCTCTTTATTACTGCTCAATCCAGATGCACTATTAAATTCATTCAATGATCAGTGCCAATCCATCCTCGACCAAATTGCACCATTTAAAACTAGGAAGCAAAAATTAAATAACTTCCCCTAGCTGAATGGTCAAATCCGTGCCCTTAAAATACTTTGTAGAAAAACAGAACAACAATGGAAGGCCAACAAGTCCGAATTAACACATAACACCCTTAAAAACCAAATGTTAATTTACAAGAAGGCAGTTAAGGATGCAAGATCAGCGTACTTCTCTGAACTAATATTGAGAAATATCCACAATTCTAAAGTTCTCTTCGGGGTAATTGATTCTGTTATTAATGGTCCCTCCACTTCTCTTTTTGAACCTGATGTTGAGTTGTCCAAAAAATTCTCACTCATTTTGTAAACAAGGTGGAGAATATTAGGTCCCAAATCCAGCCAGGCTCTTTTCGTTCCATTCCCCATGTTAATTCTGCCTCTTTCACCCAATTTCAACCAATTACAATTTCAGTGTTGGAGACTACTGTCTCCAATATGAACTCCTCCTTCTGCATCCTAGACATCATTCCCACTAAGCTACTCAAGAAGGTATTTTCCACAATCAGCCCTGTTGTTCTTTAAATTCTTAATAATTCTCTGGCCTCCGGTTCTTTTCCAGACAGTTTTAAGCATGCCATCATTCACCCATTGCTGAAGAAACCTAATTTAGACCCCCTGCCGCTAAGTAACTACAGGCCAATCTCCAAGTTGTCTTCTTTATCTTAAGTTCTGGAGAGAGTAATTTCTTCTCAGTTGATTTCTTTTATGAACACAAATACTGTTTTTAATAGTTTCCAGTCTGGTTTTAGAGCACTTCATAGTACTGAGACAGCTCTAGCTAAGGTCATTAATGATCTACTGCTGAATGCTGACAGAGGTGACTGCTCAATTTTAGGTCTTTTGGACTTGAGTGCTGCCTTTGACACGGTTGATCACAACATCTTCCTGCAGCACTTAGAGACTTGGGTTGGCATCAAGGGCTTGGCTGTTAACTTATTATAATCTTACCTCACCAACAGAACTTTTTCTGTTGTTCTGGGTAACTACCTCCTGAGTGGCTCAGTTGAGTTGTGGTGTCCCTCAAGGGTCAGTTCTTGGCCCCCTTCTCTTTTCTATATGCATATTGCCCCTTGGCCAGGTCATTCAAAATCACGATGTGCTCTAGCATTTTTGTGCTGACAATACTCGGTTATAAATGCCACTAAAACCCACTGATCTTAGCGCCCTATTAAATCTCACAGCTTGCCTCACCGACATTCAATTCTGGATGTCCAATTTTTTTCTTAAATTTAATGATGATAAATCTGAGGTCATTCTGTTTGGTCCCTAAAGTTCCATCAGTCCGTTTGGTACTAATCTTGGTGGTCTGTCAGGTAGTCTTAAACAGGCTGCTAGGAATCTTGGGGTAATATTTGATGCCAACCTGAGTTTTGACAATCAAATTAAACATGTTGTTCAGTCATCCTTTTTCCAACTCAAGCTAATTTCAAGAGTTAGGTCATTTTTCTCAATTGCCGATTTGCAAAAAGTTGTACACACTTTTATTTTTTCTTAACTCGACTACTGTAATGCACTTTATTCTGGTATCAGCAAGGGCTCACTCCACCATCTGCAGTTGGTACAAAATGCTGCTGCTCAGCTCATTATAGGAACAAGGAGGCATGACCATTTCACTCCTGTGCTTGCCTCCCTACACTGGCTCCCTATTATATTTCGAATTGATTTTAAAAATGTACTGCTCACTTTTAAGGCTTTAAATGATATTGCTCCTTTATACATTTGTGATTTATTGACTTGGTATGCCCCCCCTCGACCATTAAGGTCTGCAGATGGAGCTCTGCTAGTTATTCCCAGGTCTCTGTTGGTCACAAAGGATGATCAGGCTTTTGCTGTTAGAGCCCCCACACTATGGAACTCTCTTTCTGCTGAGCTAAGATGAACTAAGTACTTAGCTTCTTTTAAATATCATCTTA
This sequence comes from Lampris incognitus, assembly GCF_029633865.1. Taxonomy (NCBI): domain Eukaryota; kingdom Metazoa; phylum Chordata; class Actinopteri; order Lampriformes; family Lampridae; genus Lampris; species Lampris incognitus. The sequence goes on from NC_079217.1 coordinate 36,254,110, forward strand.
AAACTTTTTCTTTTTATGAAAGCTTTTACAAATGTGTGATATTTGTTTTTATTTGTACTGTTTTTATTCCTGCTCTTATTTGATCTTACTCTTATTCTAGCCTTGTCTGGTTTTATGTTTTTTTTTTGTGTGAAACACTTTGTAACATTGTTTTAGAAAGGTGCTATATAAATGAAATTATTATTGATCTCTATAATCATGTATCAGGAATCAGGAACAATTTTTCATTTCATCTCAATTACTAAGTACATAAAAGAAACAATATTCCATTTCCCCAACCCACCGCAGTGCAACACAAAATACAAAAACACATATTCAAAACCTCCAAAAACAACACCACCAAAAACATACAAAAACAGAGAATAAAGCAAAGAAAAAAACAAAAACAAACAAAATAACAAAAGCAAAAGCAACAAAAAACAAAAACACAAGCAGCCAACAACACAGTCCAACCAGTGCAACACAGTTCAAAAACTCCACCGTCCAGAGAACGAACACCAGCCAGAATTACAGCCAGTCTGCATGGGCTAGCAGTTAGCTTAGAGTGTCCAGCTTTCGCATCCTGTCAGACCGCCCGTGGTGTTTCTTCTTCGGACACAGCTCCGGGCAGGGGCTGTGGTCCTTGGGCCCATTCGACTCAGCAGACCAGGCTCCCTCAGCCGATGCAGCACTAGCTCTCCAGCCAGACACCTTCGACACAGCTCCCCTGCACTCCATACAACGACACAAACGCAGAAGCAGACAAAAACAATGCACAGTCAATGCTAAGTGAGGCCGCCACCAGACCGCCTCAGAGTTTCCTCTTAGGCATGGCCATGGGCTAGCAGTTAGCTTTGTCCCACTACCGCGTCCTTTCAGACCACCCTTGGTGTTTTCTCTTCATGCGCAGCTCTGGGCATGGCCATGGTCCTTGGGCCCACAGGACGCAGCAGACCAAGCTTTCTCAGCCGACCCAATACCAGCTCTCCCCGCCAAGTGAAATCGACGATCAAAATAAAAATAAAAACTTCACATGATGACACAAACTTAGACGTAGACATGGACACAGAAACTGCAAAATTGGTACTGGGTGAGGCCAATGCAAACATGAGTTTGTGCAGCCATATTCCCAGTGTGTGGAACATTGATAAATTGATCATGTAATTCTTGCCTCCTGGTTTTACACTAAGTAAAATAGTGATTGGCCGTGGACTATCTGTGTGACCACATAGCCGGTCTATTTAATACACTTTTTACTCTTCATCACCATGCACCTTCCCACTGATGTTTTTGATTTTATAAAACAGTTAAATCAGCAAGAGCAACTTCCATCAAGGATTAAGTTCTAATATTTGACCTAATCAACATCTCAGTTCAATCCGACAGACTTATCAGGCTCATCAGCAACTCCCCTGGTTACAGATAAAAATGTCCTCATTAAAGAATAAGTAAACACTTATTTTCAGCCTGTCCTTGTCTACTTACATTTGTAAAACTGATAAAAAATGGGTGTAGATGTAGATATAAAGATGCAGAGTTTTTTAAAGTTTGTTACATCTTTAAATTAACCAATGATGTTTTTGCAGTAGATCCAGTGTAATGTTTAATTTTAATCCCTTTGAACCTCAGTGCCATGTTTGACACTGTAGACTGTCTCATTGGTATAATTTCAGGCATCATCTTGCTTTTAGTTTTCATGCTCCAACTGGGCCATACTGTATCATTCATGAACAAAATATTTATTAGAATTGTGAAACTGACACCACACATAGTATGTGTCTCCATCAGTTACCTGAGTCCAGGCAGGCTAAAGGAATGGTAACATAAAGACTGAATTGATTTTAAGGTATTTTTGACTCCAGTTTTGAAGCCCAGCCTTATCCTTATTTCTCAAATTTTACCATTCTGGGCAAACTATGGTTATGCATATATTCAAAGAATTCAAGAGCTATGGCCATATTAGTTTGGGTGCATCATTTCCTGCCTTGGGCTCAGAAGTCAAGGACCATCTTAACTGGTCAAATAATCCTTACAGGTCTGCACAAATTGACTGTCAGGACGCCTGGGACAATTTATTTTAAATCTTGAAGATACAAATGTTGGCAATGTTTGACAGATAGCCATTCAGGCCATTTTTGCAATTATCCTGTTCTGGCACTTTGCTCAATTGTTTGAAAATAAATGGCAGATTTCTTCATGAATGGAAATACTATTAAATGTAAACTAATTAGAGGGATTTTCAATCGGCTTTGCCTTAAGTATGGGGATTATATTAGCCTTCTTCACTGCTTGTTGTTTTCTATCTTACACACATGAAACATATTTCACACTAACCCTTGATTTATGTTATGTGATGTCTACTACTACTACTACTACTTCTACTACGTTCGGCTGTTCCCGTTAGGGGTCGCCACAGCGGATCATCCGTTTCCATTTTTTCCTTTCCTCTGCATCTTCCTCTGTCACACCAGCTACCTGCATGTCCTCCTTCACCACATCCATAAACCTCCTATTTGACCTTCCTCTTTCCCTCTTCCCTGGCACCTCCATATTCAGCATCCTTCTCCCAATATACCCAGCATCTCTCCTCCTTGTAAACCTTCTCTTTAACTGTTGCCGGTACACTTCTGTCGCAAATCATTCCTGATACTCTTCTCCACCCACTCCACCCTGCCTGCACTCTCTTCTTCACCTCTCTTCTGCACTCCCTGTTACTTTGTACAGTTGACCCCAAGTATTTAAACTCATATGCTTTCGTCACCTCTACTCCTTGCATCCTCACCATTCCACTGTCCTCCCTCTCATTCACTCCCTCTCATGTGATGTAATCTATCAATTGCATTGATTTACACATACAGTAAGGTTTTCTAAAGAGACGTCTAAAGGTAAATCAGGGGGTTGTAAACCTTGTCCAGGATGTGGATTGTAATCCCTCCCTTCGTGTTAAAAACATATTTTACCAATGCTGCTGCATTATTAGTTGATGAGGTGACAAGCATGACCAACGCTGTATAAGATTAGGTTTACCTGCTTTACCACACCTAGATCTTGTTGACCAACAAATGTTAGGATAGCTAACCTAATGCTGAATGTACTTAAGTAAAGGGCAGGGTGCAAATTAAATTCATAAATTAATGGGGGTGTCCGAGTAGTGTAGCAGTCTCTTTCATTGACTACCAACATGAGGATTGCCAGTTCAAATCCTCATGTTACTTTTGGCTTGGTCAGGCGTCCCTACAGACACAATTGGCTGTGTCTGTGGGTGGGAAACCAGATGTGGGCATGTGTCCTGGTTGGTGCACTAGCGCCTCTTCTGGTCAGTTGGGGCACCTGTTCAGGGGGAGGGGGAACTGGGGGGAATAGCATGATCCTCCCACGTGTTAGGTCCCCCTGTCGAAACTCCTCACTGTCAGGTGAAAAGAAGCAGCTGGTGACTCCACATGTATCGGAGGAGATATGTTGTAGTCTGCAGCCCTCCCCGTATTGACAGAGGAGGTGGAGCAGCAACTGGGATGGCTCGGAAGAGTGGGGTAATTGGCCAGATACAACTGGGGAGCTAAAGGGGGAAAATCTTAAAAAAAGAAAAGAAAATCATAAATTAATTTCCAAACACATTCTGTTGTCGTTGTAAGTGGAGAGCAATTACCTTTGTGTCAGCAGACGAAGCAAAAATGATGCTGGTTGTTTAAGAAAACAGATCAAGTTGAATACAATGCTGCATTTTGGCTTTGAAAAGAAAGGGCAAGAAAATGTAACACCAGCATATCTTAAGTAGAAAACACAGTTCACCCTAATTATGTTCATTATCATGATGAGAGCAAACATAGATTTAAGAAACAAACACATGCAATTAAAAATCATAATTCAATAGACCTCGAAAGTGGTGTCATTATTTCAGGGCTCTCAGACTACACCCAGCGTCATTTACTTTTTTGCCCTTAGCAAAATTGATTAAGGTTTTTGGATCCTGTTTTCCAATCATTCTGCTTTTGAAATATATTGAGTAACAGGTAGAAACAACATGATGAAGTTAAAACCTACATATTTTCAACTTGTTATTGAATTTTCAAGAATCAATTTGCTAACAACTATGGATCAGATGAGTCCTCTATGAAGAGGCGTGAACAAACAAACATGGCATAAGCCTGTTGTTGGCCTGAAAAAAGAAACTGTATCCAGTGTCGTCTGGTGTTTTCTTCTTTAGGAAGGCCAAACAAATCGAAATCCAACATTGAACTGTGCCTGATTCAGGAAGCAGTCCTCGATAAAATGAAGGGGACATAAAAGGTTGGGGTTGAACAGGTGAGCAATAGTGGTAAAAATTAATTCCAACCACTAATTCTTCATTTCGTCTTCTTTTGGGAGTCCATACTAAGGGAATTTGCCTTCACACCAAAGAAAACAGCATCTTCCAGACATTATGATACATACTAACCAAGCTCTTTCCGGCCTCCACTCAACCTAACTTTGTTTGAAAGCGGGCCAAACTAGCTGCTTGGCAGGGAAGATGAAAACATGTTGCATAGTGACGTAGATACATTTTAAAAAAAATGCCTGACTACAAACGAGGCATTTCAGGCAATGTTTTCTGTCGGAGAGAATAACTCCCTTTGGCATGGGCTTTGGGCTTTGTAACTTTTTTCCTTTTATTGTCTGTACTTTCTGGGGGCCAATTTTGGACATTTCAGTTTAATACAATTGAAACCACATACGCACACGCACACACACACACACACACACACATACACACACACACACACACACACACACACACACACACACACACACACACACACAACAACAACACACCATATGTAGAACCACAGAAAAAAGCTTTTCAACATCAAATATACCATCATCAGAATCCTCATATTAATCATTTGTTTAGCCTTTTTATAATATGAATAGGCGGAACGGTGGCGCAGTGGTTAGTTTGGTCGCCTCACAGCAAGAAGGTCCTGGGTTCGAGCCCCGGGTAGTCTGACCTTGGTGGGTCATACTGGGTCGTCCTCTGTGTGGAGTTTGCATGTTCTCCCCATGTCTGTGTGGGTTTCCTCTGGGGGCTCCGGTTTCCTCCCAAAGTCCAAAGACATGTAAGTCAGGTGAATTGGCCATACTAAATTATCCCTAGGTATGAATGTTTGTGTGTGTGTGTGTGTGTGTGTGTGTGTGTGTGTGTGTGTGTGTGTGTGTATATGTATGTATGTGTGTGTGTGTGTCTTGGCCCTGTGATGGCCTGGCAGGGTGTCTCCCCGCCTGCCACCCAATGACTGCTGGAATAGGCTCCAGCATCCTTGAGAGCAGGATAAGCGGTTCAGCTAATTGATGGATGGATGGATATTATGAGTGCAAATGGAACAATTTAAAGGTTACATATTCTATTTACATGAATGTTCTGTTATGGATGCTGTTGATCATTCCATTTTTGTTTTTGTTTTTATTTATTCTCTCTACTTGTACAAGGTTGACCTAACTTTCATTTTCTTTTTGGTCCAGCCTTAACCTTTTGACTAGCAGATCTCGAAGTGATGCCGAAGGCCTGTTGACTTAAGAAAAAATAAAACTGTTTCAACTGAACAGAGGCAGGATGCTTTCAGCGCTTGGCAAGGAAAGGTCAGGTGCCTGCACAACGTTAGGCACAAAAAGTGTGACTTTTTCCATAGAAAATGATACAAAATTACAAAAATGCATTTTGAACTTTTCTTCAGATCACAAGTGGCCTAGCCTGTATATTTATTTTAGTTTCTCATAGAGTATATCTACTGGAGCAAGGATGGATTATTATTTCTATAATGAAATATATTTAACTTCATTATATTTATCAAATTATATTGTATTGATTCATTATATGGATTATATATTTGCATTATTAATTATTTTTATGACTGTTAACAGAGTCTGAACTACAGGTACTGTTTGAGAAAAGTCTCTCCATCTTCTTTCCCTACTTCAGTGTAACCCATAGCATGTCTGAAACTGTTTTACCAAACCAGAATAGTGACCCAGCAATAATTCACTGCTGCCAGATATTTTCTCATATGCTTCCGTCTTTTACCACTACAATGACATATCGAGACTTTACCAATTGCTGTTGATTTACTAGCAGCTATTAACAGTGCACACCATCATTCATAGAGCAGGGAGAACAGAGGAGAACATGGAGAGAAAAGGGTGTATGGGGGGGATGCTCTTGTGAAGGGATAGATAAGTAAGTAAGAAAGTGTTTAGTAAATAAGAACATATTTTGAGAAAATACTTCCATGGTAAAATACTGCCACATCACACGTGTCATAATAAAGGTTGTGTGACAGTATTTTATGTATATGGAAAGGAGGAAAGAAAGAGAAAAAATATTGAAGGGCAAAAGTGACTACAGCAATGCTCTACAGAGAGTCTGCTGATAGCAGCTATAAAAAGCAGTAGGGAAGATGTCTTGGAGTGCTATTCCAGCAGACAGAGATAATAGTAGACTGTCAATTACAGTGTAGTGATTATTATGGAGCTGATTCAAATGTAGGCACACGCTGTTCTGCTCACACGCGCACCTTTATTTGACAGGTGTACTGGAATGGACCATCATTGGTATGGGACAGCTGACCTGTCAGTCCCCATTCTGACAGTCAGTTTGAGTAGTGCAATGCACTAAGTAAATGCACTACACTATGCATGAATATTTTTTTTCTTTTTTTCCCAACAGGGTCGAATAATAGAATAGAATAGAATAGAATAGAATAGAATAGAATAGAATAGAATGGTATCCGGGTGGTGTGGTAGTCTATTCCGTTGCCTACCAACACGGGGTTAGACTCCCCGTGTTACCTCCGGCTTGGTTGGGCGGCCCCTACAGACACAATTGGCTGTGTCTGCGGGTGGGAAGCCGGATGTAGGTCAGTCGGGGCACCTGTTCGGGGGGGGGGGATATAGTGTGACTTTCCCACATGCTCTGTCCCCCTGGAGAAACGCCTCACTGTCAGGTGAAAAGAAACGGCTGGTGATTTCACATGTATCGGAGGAGACATGTAGTAGTCTGCAGCCCTCCCCAGATCAGCAGAGGGGGTGGAGCAGCAACCAGGATGGCTCAGAAGAGTGGGGTAATTGGCCAAATACAACTGGGGAGAAAAAGGGTGGAAAACAATGATATATATATTACAGAAAAAAGTTGGCAAAAATTGATAAAATAGGACTCTATGGCCATTTTTTTGGGGGGGGGGGGTTGACCAGGTCGACTGGCTCGAGTTCACAGAACTTGTCCAAAATGTGGCTACATCAACAGCACATATGCAGAGATCTGACATACAATGTTTACTGCTCTACTCAGCGGTTGCTGTACAATAGCTTTACCCATAACACCTGGACTACAGGGTTTAGCTACTCCAGGTTTCAAGGGGAACCTTAATGGCTCATGCTAACAGTGTATCCATTATGGAATCAGATTAAAAGATCTGGATGTTTTCGGTGACGTTTTGGCAACATGTGGGAGTGTGGTTAACTAGCAAAAAGCCATATGGTGATATGCTGGATACAGAGGCTGGAAGACAGCTGCAGGCCTGGCAATGAGGATTAGAATAAAGTCTCAATCTTTGAAAATGCATTTTATTGGATAGAGAAGGCTTCCTGTTTACATTTTGGAAGAATAAGAAGACAATCGCGTCTTGGCAAGTGTCCTCAGGCTACTGGAGAAAGCTGCTATCATTGACTGTAACTGCACATCTGAATAATCTACAGGAGGAAATTAATGTTATCAGGGAGTAGTTACATCAAAAAAGCTGAAATGGTTGTGCCTGTCAAGTTAATCAAGTTGTCAATTAATCTGTGCTATTACATTGGGAATCTACACTCACCGGCCACTTTATTAGGCACACCTGTCCAACTGCTCGTTAACGCAAATTTCTAATCAGCCAATCACATGGCTGCAACTCAATGCATTTAGGCATGTAGACATGGTCAAGACGATCTGCTGCAGTTCAAACTGAGCATCAGAATGGGGAAGAAAGGTGATTTAAGTGACTTTGAACGTGGCATGGTTGTTGGTGCCAGACCGGCTGGTCTGAGTATTTCAGAAACTGCTGATCTACTGGGATTTTCACGCACAACCATCTCTAGGGTTTACAGAGAATGGTCCGAAAAAGAGAAAATATCCAGTGAGCGGCAGTTCTGTGGGCGAAAATGCCTTGTTGATGCCAGAGGTCAGAGGAGAATTGCCAGACTGGTTCCAGCTGATAGAAAGGCAACAGTAACTCAAATAACCACTCATTACAACCGAGGTATGCAGAAGAGCATCTCTGAACGCACAACACGTCGAACCTTGAGGCAGATGGGCTACAGCAGCAGAAGACCACACCGGGTGCCACTCCTGTCAGCTAAGAACAGGGAACTGAGGCTACAATTCGCACAGGCTCACCAAAATTGGACGATAGAAGATTGGAAAAACGTTGCCTGGTCTGATGAGTCTCGATTTCTGCTGCGACATTCGGATGGTAGGGTCAGAATTTGGCGTCAACAACATGAAAGCATGGATCCATCCTGCCTTGTATCAACGGTTCAGTCTGGTGGTGGTGGTGTAATGGTGTGGGGGATATTTTCTTGGCACACTTTGGGCCCCTTAGTACCAATTGAGCATCGTGTCAACGCCACAGCCTACCTGAGTATTGTTGCTGACCATGTCCATCCCTTTATGACCACAGTGTTCCCATCTTCTGATGGCTACATCCAGCAGGATAACGTGCCATGTCATAAAGCTCGAATCATCTCAGACTGGTTTCTTGAACATGACAATGAGTTCACTGTACTCAAATGGCCTCCACAGTCACCAGATCTCAATCCAATAGAACACCTTTGGGATGTGGTGGACCGGGAGATTCGCATCATGGATGTGCAGCCGACAAATCTGCAGCAACTGTGTGATGCTATCATGTCAATATGGACCAAACTCTCTGAGGAATGTTTCCAGTACCTTGTTGAATCTATGCCACGAAGGATTAAGGCAGTTCTGAAGGCAAAAGGGGGTCCAATCCGGTACTAGCAAGGTGTACCTAATAAAGTGGCCAGTGAGTGTATTATTGGCAGTGCTTTCATTTTCCCCCTCATCTAATGAACTGTTTTCGTAATGCTTTGGTTTACTGGGTTCACTGCTGAGGCCTTGATGCAGCAGTCCTGTAGATTGTTGTTGTTTTTTTAATTTCTATCGCCTATAGTGACACTAGTAATTGCATTGGTTGTTGATCACTGCAAATCCCACAGAGCTATTTGAAAAGGAACAGCTAGTGTCGCCATGCCCACTGCAGGGGAAAAAACAAAAAACAAAACACGATGGAGCCTGAGATGCAGTTATTGATGCTGTAGCGTCTGTTGGTAAAGGTTTTCAAAGATTTTCTATTTTGGTCCACTGTATCTGCTTGTAAACCACAACAATTTCACTTCCTGATTTAATGCACACTATTTTCCCACTGCCATATTTTTCCTCAGTGAGTTGATGATGAGGACGTTAAAAGATCATACATTGTTTAAAGTTTCCAGTGCATGGAATGGTGTTCATAATTTGTATATTCCTGGATTAGCTATTGTGATGAATCAGAATCAATGAATGAATGCCTTTATTTGTCATTGCACAGCTGTACAAAAAATTAAGTGCAACTCCCCCAGTGGCCCAAACAAGATAAAAAAACTATATATATATATATATATATATATATATATATATATATACACACACACACACACAAAATACAAATAGACACACTTGCATCACAATCAACATATAGATAATGTATGCATAAGTGTAAAAACAAGTGCAATATATATTACACTAGATAAATAGTCAGTCTGTGTATTGCACTAACCCGAGTCAGCATATTCTATTGCACATGCCAAAATGTGCAGGTGTTATTGCACAGTTTCAGGATATTATTGCAACCTTAGAGTTGGTTAACAGAGTTCAGTTCTTAAATGGCACTTGGGTAGAAACTGTTCAAAAGTCTGGAAGTACGGGTCTTGAGAGACCTATAGCGCCTCCCAGAGGGCAGCAGAGTGAAGAGGCGGTTGCCTGGGTGAGAGGATCTGTATATGTCCTCAAGTGAAGGTAGCTGTGTGCCAATGGTTTTCTGTGAATATGGCGGCAACAGAAAATATCAGCAAATATGTTTGCATATAAAGCTTCGGCATTGCAGAGTTCAGGAGGTTCTGTTCATATCTGGTAATAACTCCTATCTTTTTCTTTCTCTCTCTGTTTCTCTGGGATGCTGTGACCTGCTCTGCGCCATCGTGGATCTTCGACTATGGACCCTGACTGACAGGTAAAGCATGACCACTTCCAAGGCAGTGTGGTGTGATGGGGTGCGTGTGTATGCCTGTGTGCTAGGTTCTTTGTGTGTGTGTGTGTGTGTGTTTGTGTGTGTGTGACACCTTGTCACCTAATATGTCCTATTGGACATGAACCTAGTTTTGTTGGCACTTACTTGTGTTGTTGTCTCCTGACTAGATCCTTGCTTGCGTTGTATTAGTTTTCAGATGTATGTTGCTTTGGATAAAAGCATCTGCTAAAATGAAGTTGTAACATTGTGTGTGGGGGGGGGGCTGGGGGGGGGCGTGCGTGTGTGCGTTGTGTGTGAGAGTGGGGCACAGACAGAGTGAGAGAGGTTCCAGAGTACACAGATGGGCATGCGAGTGTGAGTGTTGAGTTTTGAACTCCCAGTTAATAGGATGACCTACTGAAGGAGGACCCTGAGACCTATGATCTGTCAATCATTTTACAGATGGACTCGTGATTGCATGTGTATATATATGTTTGTTTGTGTTTTTCTATAGGTGTTTTGTGTGTGTGTGTGTACGTGTCTGCATTAGGGTTGGGCGATATGTCAGAATTTTCATCCTGGCCACCGTCAGCCCAACAATCGGTGATTGCCGATATATGCGTTCCCATTTTCAGCAAACGCAATCATGGAAGAGCTTGTTCCGAAAAAGAAAATCCCCTATTTAGGATTATTTTGGTTTTAAACCGGGCACAATCGCGGAGCGGAGGGACCTAAATGAAGTAATTTGCCATCTTTGCAAACGAGCAGTGCCGGCAAAAGAATCTAACACTACCAATTTGCACGAGCATTGATGTGAAAATCTAATTTTACTGAAATACTACAGCATATAGGCTGCTGTTCTTCAATTAAACAAAATAAATCACACTGAGAGCTTTGCTAAGCAATAAACTGTAAAGACAGGCTGAACAGTTGTCCGACATGTTTAAAACAAAACAAAAAGTCCGATGGCGTCAGATGGAGGATACCTCTGCTTGCAGCCTCCAAATGAACAAACCGGCGGGGATAACATAACTATGCTATTGAATTATCAGGGTGCACAATGGTATACAGTTTTTGGTCTGTGATTCATGAATTGACATTACTTTTTAGCACTGCCCTGTTTTGTGAAAGATTCGCTGGAAATCAGTGCAACATGAACGTGTATATGGCCTAACGCATATGGCCTAACACATATAGTCTAATGCATATGGCCTAAAACATATAGTCTAATGCATATGGCCTAACACATATAGTCTAACACATATGGCCTAACGCATATGGTCTAACACATATGGCCTAACTGCCAGTTCCTATTCGCACACACTAGAATTATGCTTCATAAGGCTAGTTATTTAACATCTTGAATTCTCGAGGAGGCAAACCATTACATTGTTAAAATAAAAGCACAAAAAAATCGCCAAAAAAAACCCAACACATTCTAATATATTCGTCCAATCACCCAAGTCTACTTTATATTACTTTCTTTTTTTTCTTTTTTTCTTTTTTGGAGGAAAAGGGCAGTGGTTTTATATGCCATTCAATTATTTAATGAGTTTCAGTGTAGGCACAGCATTCTGACTATGATTTAAGTTGAATGAGGACTTAATTGTATGACCTGAGGGCTCTTAACATGTAAGAGTCCCCAGGTCAGCAAACCAGATGTTCTTACATGTTCCCAGATCCAGGCTTAAGAATAGGGGTGACAGAGCCTTTGCAGCTGCTCGCCCTCTGACAGGAAAGAAACGACGTGATCACATAATGCCTGTACTGGCCTCCCTTCATTGGCTTCCTGTCTGTTTTAGGATCCAGTTTAAGATTTTATTACTTGTTTTTAAGTCTTTAAATAGGCTGCTACCATCTTATTTGTCTGAGCTGATACATCATCATACACCAGTCAGAGCACTCAGGTCAACAAACCAGATGCTCTTACATGTTCCCAGACCCAGGCCTAAGAATAGGGGCGACAGAGCCTTTGCAGTTGCTGCCCCTGATCTCTGGAACAACTTACCTGTACACATAAGATCTGCTCAGACCCTGGAGACTTTTAAATCTTGGTTAAAGACATACCTCTTCTTGCTGGCTTTCAATTCAAGTTGAGCTTGACACCATGATTTTACTGTGCAAATATAATTTTACTCTTATGTTTTATTGTTTACATTTTATGGTCTTTATTTTATTATGTCTTCTTTACAAAATGTTTTATATTCATATGTGTCACTTATTTTATATTGTATTTTAAGGTTGTGCAGCACTTTGGTTCAGCTGCGGTTGTTTTAAATGTGCTATATAAATAAACTTGACTTAAATGATGACAGAGAGAGCGAGTGTGTATGTGAGAGAGAGACAGAGACAGACAGACAGACAGGCAGGCAGGCAGACGGGCAGACGGGCAGATGGGCAGGCAGACAGCAACGCGGGAGAAAGCTGAGCAGAGTTTCTTTCGGGTACGATTGATTGTTTGTCATTTCTTGGGTTCAGAGGAAGTTATTTATCGTTTCGGTTTTTAGATTTTGGAAAGATAATATTGTTAAACTAAATATTTTGGCTGACCAGAACCTCGATGATTTCAACCCGGGGTTCACCTGTTAATATTTGTTTGCCGGGCGCCCGGGTAGCGTAGCGGTCTATTGCGTTTCGTACCAACACGGGGATCCCGGTTTCAATCCCCGCGTTGCCTGCGGCTTGGCCAGGCGTCCCTACAGACGCAATTGGCTGTCTACGGGTGGGAAGCCGGATGTGGGTATGTGTCCTGGTCTCTGCACTAGCGCCTCCTCTGGTCGGTCGGGGCGCCTGTTCAGGGGGGAGGGGCAACTGGGGGGAATAGCATGATCCTTCCACGTGCTACGTCCCCCTGGCGAAACTCCTGTCAGGTGAAAAAAAGCAGCTGGCGACTCCACATGTGTCAGAGGAACATGTGGTAGTCTGCGGCCCTCCCCGGATCAGCTGAGGGGGTGGAGCAGTTACCGGGAAAGCTCGGAAGAGTGAGAGTGGAGTAATTGGGGAGGAAAAAAAGGGGGAAAATCAACAACAACAAAAAAGAAAGAAAGGAAAAAAAGACGTTCGATTTGTTTTCCCTTACCAATTAGTCCAGTGACTGCACAATATAGTTTTAGTTGTGTGGCTAACTACACCCAGCTTGACTTGTCTGCTAAAACGTTTAGATTTAGTGAGTGCTTCCAATTTGAAAGAGCAAGAAGGAAACCGGATGGCGCTTTGGGCTACTGGGAATGGCCAAAGCTCCTCTGGTGACGAGGGGGACAGATTCAAGCCAGATGATTCAGCCGGCTAGCTAGCTTCTCGTTATAGGGATGCTGCAGCCTTCACCTGCACAGCGCTGAACTCATATCAACATTCAATAGAGAGGTCGCTTTGTAAGCTCATTAAAGTGAAACAGCAATAAGCTTTGGGCACACTACATCCGAGCGTCGTGCAACGTTTTTTTTCTTCATTTTGTTTTAACTACCTTTTTCACATGTCAGTTTAAAAGAAAACACAATTGAATATTGAATACAAGGGTTGTGAGTGGGCCCACATTTTAGTTAGGAAGTCCAGAAGTAGAGTATTCTTGCAATAGTGTGCTTTTTTAATTATTTATTTGTTCCATTGGAATTGACTCGAATACTGTTAAACTTCTACTGCTGAAATAGCAGTAGAATGACATTGTGTTGTTTTTTGTTTTTTGTTTTTCTTTTCTCTTTAAACATGGACAGGGTTGTCAATTCATTTAAATGTTGATATATAAGTATAATCATTTCATAAATGGCCATGTAATGGCCTGGCGGCCTGTCCAGGGTGTCTCTCTACCTGCCGCCCAATGACTGCTGGGACAGGCTCCAGCATCCCCGCGACCCTGAGAGCAGGATGAGTGGTTCAGATAATGGATGGAATAGATGGCATTTCACAAATATTGTCTAAAATACAGTAAAAATAAATAAGCTTATTGTCTAAATGGAGACATTTATTTCAGACAATATCTTTAGGTTGTTTTGATTTACATTTAAATAATTAAATAATTATCAAATAGTAAAAGTATGGTAGAATATCATTGTTTAAAGTTGTGTTAATTAATTTCGGAAGGAAGAGTGTCTTATCAAACAGACAAAATTCTAACATAAGAAACAAAGTAACTTATGGTTAAAGAATGCTATGTACAAGTTAATGGGGTATATTGGATTTATTAATCTTAGCTAATAAAAACATTTTAAGCCAAAATAAAATACGGGAGAAACTGGTAACCATGCATTAAAAAAAACCACCCAACATCTCTTACGTATTTCTGATGCTCGAGTCTCCTTTCAAACCGATATATATATATATATATATATATATATATATATATATATATACTGGCACTGCTTTTTGTTGTTGAAGAATACCTTCATATTGCCATGCACTGGAGCCGGTTCACGTAACTCTACGTATGACGTCACCTAGCAGCTGTTTCCTCAGAGAATGCGCTGAGAAAAAAGACAGCGTTAGCTGTTGTTACAGAAAAAACAAAAAAACGTCTAGTGTTCTTGAAGATACAAGTTAGCTGTTTGGCAGAACATAATGGCATCCAGATATGCTTTTACTGGTTACTGCTACGACCATCTTTCTTGGTCACATTACAGTCCCCTTATCGCGTGACGTAAAAGCTGTGTTGTAAACAAGACGCGCGTACAGAACGTGTGGCAAAACATGGCCGAGGAACAACGTCCTATGAAACTCCCAGATGAAAGCGTATAAAACTTAAAATTAAACGGAGAAAAGTTATAAATCTGAGAAAACGGAAATGTCAGAATATTGTAACGTGCATGGATAAGTAGACACGTTGGTCCTTGATTAACTGGTCGGACCCTTTAGTCGATCGGTTAGCGATGTCTCCCGCGATACGGGTTCGCGCCCCGGCCGCTGCAGTTCCTGTGGTTGCCTCCCGAATTCGCTACATTGCTGTCAGAAGTGGGATGGTGAGACCGTAAGGCCATCGGAAGCGTATGCGTGAAGAAGCTGATATGCTTAAGAGCGGGACGTAGTGTAACGTGCATGGGTAAGTAGACACGCTGGCTGAAGGGTTGGACCCTTTAGTCGAGCGGTCAGCGATGTCTCCCGCGGCGCGGCAGATACGGGTTCACGTCCCGGCTGCGGCAGTTCCTGTGGTTGCCCCCCGAATTCGTTACAATGTGTTGAAGGTCTAAGCAAGGAAGACATTAAGCATTACGAGTTGAAACTTTCGCTAAGCACAGGAGAAAAACTTGCCGATCCGTTTATGCTTGCTGAAGCTCAGTGGATAAGTGATATCATGAAGTTGCCAAACATCGGTTGGAGGGATGTGACTGAACACCTCATAGACACACCAAGTATATTTACCAAAGAATCAACAAAGGCATACAAATTTTTAGAAGCATACGATGACTTTGTTGGTGGACATGTCCAAGAGATCTTTTACCATCCGTTATCGAAGGAAAACAAGTTTACTTCATCAAATCAAAGGTAAGCCCTCGTAGTTTAATTGTTTGTACAGTTGAATTGTTTGTATTCAACAAATGTTGAATTGTTTGTACGGTTATGGTCGAGGCTGGAGTCAAACTGTGACCTCAAACATGATGACACAAGAAAGCTGATGGAATCGTTGTAACTTGTCAAACTTAAGGAAGGCTAGGCATTAACTTCTTCGTTTTTCGACTGGAGTTTTCCCTTTTGGCATGCGACAAAAATATAGGTGTTTTTTTTTACCGTCTTTACGATTTGTACGACCGACAGTGCAACAACTGTGAGGCGTTTCGTTTTAAATCAGTTTCTCCGTGACGATCTCTTCGAAATGAACGTAGTAATGTTTACAAACTTAAGACTCGCGGCCCCTCTTTGCCTCACAATCTGTGCACGCACATTTGGTGCATGTAAATGAAGGAACACGTCTGTGGTTTTCAGTAAATGATCCTGCCCTCACATATGAAAGCTGGTTTTGCTGTTTGAAAATGTGTACTTCTGTGAAGAAACTATAAGAACTTTGTGTAGGTTATGCTCATTTCAATTTCACACATGTTCCACCACATCCAGGTGAGAAAAGCAGGCTCTTGCTGTGCCCGCACATCAGGCAAGTGTGAGCAGCAAGTAGTAATATTACCTGGCGTGCCTACCTTGGGTTATCTCTCTCTCTCTCTCTCTCTCTCTCTCTCTCTCTCTCTCTCTCTCTCTCTCTCTCTCTCTCTCTCTCTCTCTCTCTCTCTCTCTCTCTCTCTCTCTCTCTCTCTCTCCTCTGTAGTAGCGGGCGCATCTTCTGCTTCCCTTTCTCTCTCTCTCTTTCTGTGCATTTCATGTAGATCTGACAAAGTTCTAAATCTTTATGTGCAGACTCAAAAATATCCATAAATCAAACATGACAATGTCAGTCAGTGTGAATCAAAGCTGATGGGTGTCATGATATGCTTTTCTCTGAAAACACTTTTTTCCCCCTGTAAAAACACGTTGGGCTTTCCAGCGTTTCCCCCAGGTCTTTGTGATTGAGGCAAGTCACCTTAACACGAATTGTTGGTCGCCTTGACAAGATAATTCCTCCCCAATCAGTTTCCATCAGGAAAATGTGGTGCCGGCCAATGTGTCTGTGAAGATGTCAGACACAGAAATTATTCCAGTCATGTTATCGGTGTCTTGCATGTGCTAAACAAAAAGAACAAAGCATCAATGCAAATAGGTTTTACATAGCATTTATTTTAATTAAAAGCTTTTTGCAAAATAAACAGATATTCAAAATAAAGAAATGAGTTGACTTGCGTATATATTTGGAAAAAAAACTGAAGCTTAATTCTAAAAACACAAACACAAAAGAAATGCAAAGTGCATGCTACTTACAGCTTGCGGCTACTCCAGTGTGAAAATACTGAAAAGTAAAAAATTGTGATTAAAGACATTTTACATCAAATGGTCGTAAAATAACTACATGAAAATGCGAGATTCGGAGGCGAAATTGTCGAGTCAAAGCTGTATTTAAATAGTAGTAGTAGTAGTATATTTGTTTATTTCGAACGTTAAAAAAAATAAAATGTATAGTAAAAGAAAACAAAAGAGAAAAAAATCAAAACGAGCAAGCAATATCATCATCAAACATTTGTTTTAAATCTCGGCAGTTCGAAAAGGAGTAGGCAGAAGTTAAAAAAACTTTTCTAGTCCTACCCCCTTTTTCTATTTTAGTATTTCAACAGTGAACTTTATGATTTAAATGAAAACTCAATCATCTCCCACCAGTGACCATGACGTCTATCTAGTAAACCATACAGAGATCATTCATTCAACACAGCAAGATCAAAGCAAGTGCAGAGCAACACCAAAACAACTCAAGGACAACTCACACAAGATGTCACAGCTCCATCCCATATCTGGTCAAAATATTAGTTTTAAAGAGTCTTTTACATTTGGTTATTGATTCACATGTTTTCATTTTATCACTGCAATTATTCCATATCTTGACACCTTTGGTTGTGACACAATGATATTTTGCATTTGTCCTTACTGGGTTTTGTTTAAACGTAAATATTCCTCCCAGGTCATAATTCCTTTCACTCAACTGGAACAACCCCTGGATACTGCTGGGTACTTTATGATTTAACACTTTGTACATTATTTGAGCAGTTTTAAAGTCCACCAGATCTTTGAATTTTAAGGTTTTTTGTTTGATAAAGAGTTGGTTTGTTGGTTCTCTGCAGTTGGCTCTGTTTACTATCCTTATGGCTTTTTTTTGAATAATAAAGATTGAATCAGTGTTGGTTTTATATGTGTTCCCCCACACTTCCCACAGTAGGTGATGTATGGAAGTATGAGGGAACAGTACAAGGTGTAAAGTGAAGCTTGATTTAGAAGATCTTTGACTTTGAATAGTATTGCAATTGATTTGGATACTTTGGCCTTGGTATAATTTATATGTGGTTTCCAACATAATTTATTGTCCACTATTACCCTAAGAAATTTAATTTCAGTCACTCTTTCTATTTTTACATTGTTAATCATGAGTTTCTTGATTGAGTTCATTTTACGGTTACCAAAGATTGTAAATTTTGCTACTTAAATCCAATGATAGTTGAATTTAAGTAAAACAAAATTACTTAAATCTGCTGGAATGTGAATTTCGGACACTAAAGCCAAAAGTCCAACAAAGCTCTGACTGTCCCACAAGTCTTGGGTTCTCAGATGATTGAAGTGATTGCATTATTGTGTACATATGTAGACACCTTAATTGAACTGTTATCTTAATTCAATAATTTACCTTAATCAGATTATAGACAGCATGTAAACATAATCACAACAGTGGTCTGCCTTGCTGGGAAACTCCTGACAGGGGGAACAAAATATGAGTCTCTCTTCCCAGAAAGTTGAATCAGTTCATCCGAACACAACATTTAGCTCTTCCACTAAACATTGTGTCCATATTAACTGATTCAACTTTCAGGGATTTCCTTACCTGGATTATTGAGCATGCATCAACACATGGGCCTCTCTTGTTCTTCATATTGGAGCCCCAGAAATACATCAAGCCAGCTCATTATGAACATTCAGTGCCTCATATGGAGACCCTTCCTTGGTGCTTGTGCTGGTTTAGGAGGATGAGAAAACATATTTATCCATACATCTGAAAAACAAAATGTAACACAGGAGTGCAGCAGATATGCACTGCAATTGTAAATGGAGGAGGTTTGCTCGCTGATGACAAGTCTGGACAAATGGAGCTTGAGGCAATAGTCAGTACTTTGGTAGCAGGCAGATAAAACTAGTATAACAGAATGTGTGTTTGCTAGATGAGTGACAACTGAGAAAAGCAACCTTAACACAAACAAAACCACCACTGAGGAAGATTGTATTCTTTGTCCTATTAATTTTGATGTAGATAGTTTTGCTCAGCTATATTATACATTTAGATCCTTGACTGTTTGTTGATGGGCTGAGCACTTGTGGATATTTCAGAGGAAATTAATACATGATTTGCACATTTAATTTGAATTGAGTGTTTGCTTGGACTATAATTGGTTTGGGGAGGAGTTCTTTTGTGCTAGGATAATTGTTAGTTTGTGGAGAAGTAAAATTTTCTTGAAAGATCTAAGTGAAGCTACTGAAAAGAGCTGAGAAGACTGCATCATTTGACAGAGATGAAAGGAGGACATAGCCCACATCAGAAATACAGCTAGAAACAACCAATGGACATGGTTTGCAGATAAAACATTACCTGACAGAGCAGACACATCCCATTGGAGTGGATGAGCTAACAGGTTTGCGGAGAATCAAAGAATCCTCGGGAGAAATGTCTGAAGTCAGTCCATCTCACTTTGAAATTCAGCAGATGCAGCGAGGTAGAGTTTTATAATGAATGGATGGTTGCAGCTGAGAAAGAGGAGTGAATGGGCAGAGCAGGGAATAGAGAAAGACAAGAAAACGCACACAAATATATTTTGTTTTGTTTTGTCATTTTATTTCCCAGCAACAATATGATGCAAGACAAGAAATGTTTCACAACATAAAATCACTAAGGATGTAAGTAAATTAAAACAATTACAACAACATATACGTTTTTATGTAAAAGTGGATTTTCAGAAGTAATTTATTTAAATCTTATTATTGAAATTTTCAAAAATATCAGCGGTCACTCAGGGTCGAGTATGACCATCCTCCCTCTAGGTCCTCAGGTAGGTGTAGAGGCTCATCCTGGAGCTGCATAATGGGAGGACGCCTGTGCATGACATCTTTTTATGTGGAGTGGGTGATGTGCCTGCAGCCACCACATGGTCCTTTGCAGGGGGTGGCTAGAGTCCAATGGCATGGAGAAACAAGACGATTGGGGACCACCCTCTGTTGCAGCCTTCATCCAACTTCACTGCCATTGTGACCTGGATACATCTCCACCAGTTCCGCTGTTGAGGTCTTTGTTGGCTCGTGCTTTGTCTGGAAACTCCCCCTTGACCTATCCACCTTGGGTGACCCTACCAGGAGCCAAGCTCTGGAAATCATAGCGTTGGGATCATTGGTATATGCAAGCTTCTCCACCACGGCAAGGTGGTGATCCAGGAGGAGTCAAGACAACATATCAAACAACATAAAAAATACAACCCATCGAACAAATATATAAATAAATGAAATTTAAAAAAATGTGAACAGAAATAACAAAATAATAAAATAAAATACATGTATACATCCATACTTGCATGTGTGAATGTAGTGTGTGTGTGTGTGTGTGTGTGTGTGTGTGTTGTGTGTGTGTGTGTGTGTGTGTGCATGTAGGGGTATGGGGGAGGGGTGGCATCAGGGGGACCTACATCTGTTGTTAAATTACAAATTAATATTCAAAGTAAAAGTGACTAGCTTCAAATCCCAACGTGCCTAAGGTTTCTATGACTATATTAAACAAGAGAGGAGATAGTGGACAGCCCTGTCTAGTACCCCATGTAAAGTGGAAAATAGTCTATTATAACCTTGTTATTTCTGATACATTTCTTTGGAGATAGAACCCTGATCAAGGAGCAGAAGTGGGACTGAAACCAAACTTGTTCAGAACTTTAAATAGATATTTCTATTCAATGTGGTCAAAAGTTTATGGACATCAAGGGAGATTGCCATCTCTGGTGAGGGTAGTCTATTAGCTGAATATACAATGTTGAACATGTAGATTACTAGAAATTTGTTGCTTGAGATATACTCTGCATCTAGACCCGACTCCGCCATACATTATATAATTCATCCCGACCAGTCAAAGGTCCTAGTTAAGATCTTATACTCATTTGTGAGCAAACTTATAGGCCAATATGAGTCCAATTTCAAATGATCCTTGTCATTTTTATGTAAGACTGAAATTATTGCTTGCGTCAGGGTGGGTGGCAATAACTTATTTTCAAATACTTCTGCAAATACATTTCTCAAAATGGGGATCAATTTAAAAGGGATTTTTTTTTTTTTTTATCTCAGTGGTTTTATATGCCATTCAATTATTTAATGAGTTTCAGTGTAGGCACAGCATTCTGACTATGATTTAAGTTGAATGAGGACTTCATTGTATGACCTGACCTCAGCCCCCAGACCCATCAGGTCTGGGGGCTTTCCACTTTTCATTCCTTTAATTGCTTTCTCAATTTCGCCAGCTGATATAGGCTGTTCAAGATTTTCTTTATCATTTTCACTAATTGTAGGTATTTCTAGATTGTTAAAAAAAAATCTGTCTCTATTCCACCACCAGACTCTGATGTATACAAACCTACTACTACTACTTTCGGCTGCTACTGTTAGGGGCCGCCACAGCGGATCATCCGTTTCCATTTCTTCCTGTCTTCTGTATCTTCCACTGTCACACCAGCTACCTGCATGTCTTCCCTCACCACATCCATGAACCTCCTCTTGGCCTTCCTCTTTTCCTCTTCCCTGGCAGCTCCATATTCAGCATTGATGTATACAAACTCTTATCATTTTTTAATTGATTATTAATATCCAATTACATGACATAGCCCACTAGATTAAGCACCCTAGTCGTTGTGGTAATGATATAACGATATAGTCTTTTATTGTTGACAGGTGCTTGTGAATGCATTCAAAGGCTTTTGCAATGGAAAATAACATTATGTCTATTCCAGGAAATATTTGAGTAGGCATAGACTTATATTGTAACATGCCATCAGCATGACTTGAATAGTATCAAGTAGCCATCAGTGGGGTCATACTGTAACCACAAGTTACAGCAGTTTTAACTGAAGATGTAGCCTAGCCTATAATTTAATGTCCATCTTATCACTTCAGTCTGCTCTTCTTAAATAGCAATGCTGGCCACTTGAGGATGTCTTTGCCCAAACAGTGTGTCAATCCCCCCCCCCCCATGGTGCATATGCAACTGCCGTTGTGGGCTATATTTTGCAAGTTGTGGTCATTCACTCACTCATGGATGACCTGAGAGGAACATTCAGTAGGATGTGTGCCCAACTAATGTATGGACACATGGAGAATAACAAATAACGTTACAGAGGTGAAGACATGCCAAAACTAGATAGCTATATAGTTAGCCTAGTTTTGCTCATTGGCACTTTTAGGATATGACTAATCCCTGGAATATAATCATTACTTGTTCATCCCCCGCCTTTCTCATTGAATACTGCCTTGGTGCACCTACATGCACAGTGGCTGCCAGTACTTCCAGTCACGCTTCCTATACTTCACAAAGCAACTCACCTAACAGGCCTGAGTTTCAACCGAAACTATTATTTAAATATTTTATCTCCGAATAAAATTATCTTTAACAAAATTTAAATCTTACTTGAGTTCCTATATATATGTATTTTTTTTCAAGCTGTAAAACATAAACATTAAGGATAATTTCAACAAATGGTACCCTTTTGAAGTTCAGAACTCAAAAGCCAGGCATCCCATGCCTCACATCACCTCATATGCGGGTGGTATATCAATAAAGCAAAAACGGACAAGCTGTTAAATAAGTATCATACTCCCCAAAATAGTTTAAACATGTCGTAACCCGAATCAAACAGTGAAAGGGTGGATATCAGCTGACCTTTATCTTGGTGTAGACCGACAAAAAAAAGAATAAAGACACTACTGTCCCAAGCTGTTTGTCCGTATTAGGCTTACTTAGTGTTAGCTGTATCCATGGTTCATTGTGTTGATATACAGCTGGTTTCATTACCCCAAATGTAATTCACTGGTGAATTATGGCCAAAATGTAATAAACCAGTATCCTTTCATCTTATGACTTACGATTTTCCTTCACAAACTTCATGGCTAAGTTGGCATCATTGAAAGTCCATCTGGCACCTTCATTTGTTGTGATTCTCAACTTCGCTACGTAGAACAAGCCATAGCTTACTCCCTCAAATCATGACAGCTCACCGTTCACCTCATTAAAGGCAGCCCATTGTTTGATGATCCTCTGGGTGTAGCTGGGTTGAATATGTATCCTGTCGCCATATGGAGTAACAATCTCTTTTTTCTGCATAGACTTCTTGATTAACAATTCATGTTCCTGGAAGTAGTGGCACCTCACTACCAGTGTTCTTGTTGGTTGGTCATCTCTTGGTGTCTCCCTTAAAGTACCGTGCAACCGGTCCAACATGGGAGCTTTATCCAGTCCAAGAGAATGCTTAAGCAGTTGTGAAATGAATTCTGGAATATGTCCCCATGGTCTCATCTCTCCTTCACACTGATTATGTGCAACACACACCGATGAGATCTAGCCTCCAAGTCCTAATTTTTCTGCTCGAAGTTGGTGACATCCCGTTTCAACTGGGCTAGCTACCTCCTGTTGGAGGGAGGATATAGCATCTGTGTGGTCTTTCCATGCTTCTGCCATAGAGAATACCCAGGCTTCTAGTGCCATGGTCTTTATGTTTGCCTGGTCCACTGCATTTTTTACATTCTTCTCTTAACTGTTGTCAATGACTTCTGATCTAGGTGGCTTGTTGTTCTGCCTTCTCGTCAATTTTTGAGACTAGTTCCGTTTTCAAATTCCTTATCTCACAGAGAATCGAATCTTGCCCACTGCTAGCTTCCATCTTGTTGTCCATGCTCTCCATGCTAGCTTCTTGTGCTTTCCATCTATGCCATCCATGCTTTTATCTCTTCCAGCCTGGATTACTGTAACTCTATATTTTCTTGTTTAAGCGAGTCTGCAATTGTTTGACTTCAACTGGTTCAGAATGTGGTAGCCAGGCTTTTGACAAACACCAAACAAAGTGAGCATATTAATCCCATTCTGGCTCACTTGCACTGGCTTCTTGTACCCTTCAGGCAGAATTCAGTTCAAGATCCTCCTGATCACAATCAAAGCCCTCCTAGGGATGGCACCGTCTTTTCTAACCCAATACTCCATGACACAAATAGTGAAAATAACAATAAGTTTTACTTAATAAATCTTGTCTATTTGCAAAAT
This sequence comes from Lampris incognitus, assembly GCF_029633865.1. Taxonomy (NCBI): domain Eukaryota; kingdom Metazoa; phylum Chordata; class Actinopteri; order Lampriformes; family Lampridae; genus Lampris; species Lampris incognitus. The sequence goes on from NC_079217.1 coordinate 36,278,260, forward strand.
TTCACATCCATTAAAGTAAATTTTTAAATAATAAACTATTCTTTCCTGCTTTAATTATAGAAATTGAGACTATATAGCTCTACCATTCCAGAAGCACAAACAAAAGCAGTCAAAACATATAATGCTTGGTTACATTGTAAAATTTTCACTTAATGTACACTGTAAATTTACCACCTGGCAAAAATGCTTTGTTTTTGTTCAACACTATCATCATTATTATTGTTAATACTACAGCTTGTTCATTTTCTTTTATCTGCTTTTGTAATAACCATCAAATGTAAAGGTGTAAGGTTGTTTATAGTTGATTGGTCTGATGTATATGTACAATGTTCCTGTATTGTTTGTATTCTATTAATAATTTTTTTTTTAAAAAGAGTGTGCATTCGGTTGCACGTCATACTTCTTGCCTTGTTTTCGACAACATCAAGCTCGCTCTGGCTCGCACTCTCTCACACAGTGGTAAACATTTTGGCTGTGCTGGCTGCCTGCTCCAAACGCCATGAAAAACACTCTGCTTGGAATGATTTGTGACAGAAGGGTACCAGCAAGAGTTAAAGGGAAGGTTTACAGGGTGGTTGTGAGACCAGCTATGTCATATGGTTTGGAGACAGTGGCACTGATGAAAAGACGGGAGGCAGAGCTGGAAGTGGCAGAGTTGAAGATTCTAAGATTTTCATTGGAAGTGACGAAGAAGGACAGGATTGGTAATGAGTATATTAGAGGAACAGCTCAGGTTGGAAAGTTTAGAGACAATGCAAGAAAGACAAGATTTAGATGGTTGGACATGCGTGGAGGAGAGATGCTGGGTATATTGGGAGAAGGATGATGAATATGGAGCTGCCAGGGAAGAGGAAAAGAGGAAGGCAATAGGAGGTTTATGGATGTGGTGAGAGAGGACATGCAGGTGGCTGGTGTGACAGAGCAATATACAGAGGACAGGAAGAGATGGAAACGGATGATCTGCTAGTAGTAGTAGAGTAGTAACAGAATAGGGGTAACGTTCTGGAAACAAACAAAAAAATATTTTTTCCATACTCTCTTTTCTTTTTTTCCATGCTTATCCAGACCTGGAAATTATTGAAATAAAATTCCATACTTTTCAATGTTTTTCCATACTGCATAGGAACCCTGTAATAAGGCCCTGATTCTGTTTAAACAGTGAGAAAGGTTGTTATGGTCCCCTTTGCCAACGGTCTCGAAATCTCTGCAATGGCTCGTTCTGTTCATGTGAGTTCACTGCTGTTTCCACTACACTTGAGAATACTGAAGGAGAGCAGAAAGGAAGAAAATATCAGCAAGTTGGAGTCCTTAAGTTTCTCTGACTAGAAATATTTTTAAGTTGTGTAGTGTGTACCAAGATTTTTCACTGTCTGGGTATAGACCACCATACAAACTCAGAACAATATGTTGAATGAGTGAAAAGGAATGAAGCAGTTGGAATGGTAAGATGGTTCAACTGTAATTTCAACTCTAAAGGAGATATCATACAACAAACCCGGAACTGAGGAGGTGCGGTTGTGTGACATGCACTCTCCTCTATGCCCCGTCAGCTGGGACACTTGCCAGCAGGTGCATCATCCTATCATACAACAAACCCGGAACTGAGGAGGTGAGGTTGTGTGACATGCACTCTCCCCTATGCCCCGTCAGCTGGGACACTTGCCAGCAGGTGCATCATCCTTTGACGATCACCTTAAGCTGGACCAGTCATATCCGCATCTACTGAACCCAGAGTGGGGTTCTGCGCATACTGGGTCAGGGGCAGTCACCATGGTAATAGTGCTGTTCTTCCCTCTCACCTGAGGATAAAGGTGCCTGGATACAAAGGTTGGATTTGCTAAGCTAGGCCAACTATCAGGCAGTCATATAGCTTCCTCCGGAGGAATGCCATCCATTCTGCAGATGTCTGAGAGAATCCGGGCAGGTGGCAGGTGATGCGTTCGGGTTTGGAAGAAGTAATGTGGCCCATGGGGCCCTATATAGGGGCTGCTGCATTCTAATTGGCTGACGCAGGCAGAGTATTGAGGTTCAGGGAGGCTGATGCACATGTGTGGGTGTTAATAGAGGGAGCATTGTGGGCCGAGTCGGTGATATAGAAAGACTGGTTCGAGAAACACTTGTAATTAACGAATGTTTCAATGGAAAAGTTAAGATTTCAGCCCAGCTAAGACTTCAAGAAATACCCCTGATTATCATCAATTGAAAAAGGCTAAATTTTACTCCTTTGGTAATATTAGTTTGATTGAAATGACAGCAATTTATTGATCAAAGCTAACTGCACACAGGCTGAACTACACATATGCCCTTGTGTGTGTGTGTGTGTGTGTGTGTGTGTGTGTGTGTGTGTGTGTGTGTGTGTGTGTGTGTGTGCCCGTGCGCATGCACACATGAGTGCACATGCATGGGGTCGGGGATACAATTGACATGCAGGAAACAAATGCAGGTCACTGACATGTTTCATTGTTGGAATCAAAGCATCCAAACAATGAGACCAAACCCAGCCAGATGATATATAGAAATTAAACACTTTGTTCTTCTCGCCAACACCATCACCTCATACCTCATAGCTCGTTATTGCTCCCCATCTTGTAGCTACCTTGACAGGCAGCCATTGCAGACCTGCGATTATATATTCACCACCTGCCAATACTGATCAAAGCAGAAACCTTTTAACCATATTTGAAGTGTCTTACTGTCAAGCTGTTATACTGTGCTTCATGCTGAACCCGGACACTCAGCTTTTTGAAATGGGGACTGAGTGACAAGCTGCTGTTCAGAGAGACCAAAGAGAAGATTGATCTTGCCATTCCTCTCCCTTATCCTCCATTTCTTCTCATGCTCCCCCTTTGAGCTCTGTCTATACTTTCTTTTTTCATGGCTTGTTGCAACTATTTGCTGATATAAAATATCATTTTAAAAATAACCGGTAATAATAAATGCCGTTCAAGACTACACATAAAATTCCACCATCTTTAGTTAGCTGTACTGCGTGATGGCTCAGCAGACTATGTTTCAAGGTGTGAACGGCAAATGTCTCTTGTTTTTGTATTGCTAATGTGTTAATTGGTATGAGGTTTTGTGACACAGCGACTCCAACATTAATGTGGTGTTGTGATGGAAGGTGAGATGAATTCATGGGAGGAGTCATAGGTACTGATCTCTCTCTCTCTCTCTCTCTCTCTCTCTCTCTCTCTCTCTCTCTCTCTCTCTCTCTCTCTCTCTCTCTCTCTCTCTCTCTCTGTGCTTGTGTCAGTTGTGGGGCTGTTAAACCTCTCAGCTCAAATGACTCCTATGCTCCTTCTTTCTTTCAGCCAGTTAAGGGTTGACCTTTGATTCGAATTCTACCCAGTGAAATGCATATCAAACCAAATGACATTTACTCAGTCATGTGAGAGTTCAGTGAGCCCAGAAAAGTCATGACAGGAATCAGGCATTTTTACTGAATATTTCAAAATAGACATGCTGGAGGAGTCTAGTTGTTAATGATAATATGCTACAAAGCCATTAGTTTTATTGCTATTACATTATTTTTGTTTCCTTACAAATATGTGGCTACATGTGGCCGTTCAAAGGTAAACGATGGATGTGCAATACAGAATTGTTTTTTTTCCTGGAAAAGAAACAAATGTAATATTCCTCAGAATGCCTCAGAATATGCCTCTGGGGTTAAACCAGTGCACATGGATCTGCAGTATCAGAAAGATGATAACCACTACTAGAGCCCAGAGCTGGACCATATTTGTGTGTGTGAGAGCTATAGGCAATACAGTTCTTACCTTGGTCACCCATTTTTTGGTAGTTGAAATATGCTTTGTGTTTTATGTGTTATATTATTAAACTTGACTCGACTCTTACTTCCATACTTAAATTTTCCACACTGACGATAAAGGAAGAACAGAAAGATTTTGCCCCACTACCCCAGCATCTAATCACCTCTTCACTCATTATAAGACTTGTCTGGGGATGGAAAAATGGGCGACCAGAGACCTGGATCCACCCAAGCAGGTTTCTGGGAACCTACTCTGAATGCCCAATGTTCCTGCACTGTGGACTCTCGTTACAGTCCAAATCCAAATTGATTTCTTCTCTCCAGTCTTGTCTATAGAGCAGCCATTCCATAATAGCCTGGACCTGTAAGATGAACTTTCTTTGTCTGCCTGTCTGTCTGTCTGTCTGTCTGTCTGTCTGTCTGTCTGTCTGTCTGTCTATCTCTGTCTAGATTCAGTTCATTTCACCAGGCTTTTATTGGCTGTCATATACAAAGCAGAATGAGTTATAGCATAGAATCTTTGTGAACTAACAGAAGCAAGTAGACAAGAACAAGATTCATATGGGATTATGAAATATATACAGATAATAATAAAAAAGTAGGGAATATGTAAAAAGAGATTTAAGTCAATAGCAATATTGATTTAACAAATTCCATCAATTTGGGTACTCCTTTAGTTTTCAAATTATGTAAACTGAATACATATGTCACATCAAGATGTGCTGAATGAGGCTCTTCAATAATTATTAGGATCTTCCCTGGGTTTGAAGGATGGTGAAATGCTGGGTTGATATTTCAAATTTCTTTAAAACATGTCCTCCTGGTTGTTTAATATTTACAAAATAGAAAAATGAAATACATTTCATATTCATTTCCTTCAACCACCATTCTTTGCACAGTCTGTGTTCTGGTGACCAGGCCTTTCTCACCTATTCAAGATTTTGTTATGGGGTTTGTTTTTCATTAATTTGTTTTAAATGTAGATAAAGAGAAGAGAGAGAGAGAGAGAGAGAGAGAGAGAGAGAGAGAGAGAGAGAGAGAGAGAGAGAGAGAGAGAGAGAGAGAGAGAGAGAGAGAGAGAGAGAGAGACCTTGACCTTTAACCAATCCTTTAATGTTTCAATTCTTCAGTCACATCAAGATAACATCAACACAAAAACTCATATACATAGTGGAAAAACACAACAATCTCCATATACAGTAAAAACAAAGGATACACCTTCCCCCTATTTCCCCTTTTTTCAAAGATTAAGAATAAGCACTTGGTCTTCCACTGTGCACAGCACATCCCCATGTCCCCACATAGAAATAAATCCTTCTAGGTTTGAACTAAGGTTGAAGAACATGAACTCTATTTTCAGCCGAGCAGCCACTAGACCCCTGAACATGAGCATGGCGTCTGTGGACCCTGTGCCTTTCATCTTGTTCCTTCTGCTAAGCCAAATGCTCATTTTCGCCTGTCCTATCAAAAAATTAACCAAGGTGATACGGCTGCACTGTGCTGCCATGTACCTCGGACCAAAGACAAACAGGCTGTCCGCAAGAACCTCTCCTAAACCCCTGAGCCACCGCTGCAGTACAGAGAAAAGAGGGCCCAACCTGGGACATCTAAGCCATAAGTGCTGTAGGGTTTCCTCATCATTGCAGAAAGAGCATTGACTCCCTACCCTAGGATCAAAGTGTGCCACATGTCTGTTCGTAGCCACAGCCCCGTGTACCACCCTCCACTGTAGGTCCGCAGTGAGTTTCTCAATGGGGGGTTTGTACAAGGACCTCCAGCTGCCCCTGGGGGATGAGCCTGGTGCCAACAAACTCAACCACCTCGACTCCTGCACACCGGCTAGTGATGTTCTGTTGAGAACCTTTACAGTGACTGCGTACAAGGCCTTCTGTGACGTGCTTGAGAGGTCATGTAGTTCCGGCGTTTTGAAGGACAGAATGGCCCCCTTCACTTCTTCCTGCTCCTCCACTGCCGCACGGACTGACAAAGATGGAAAGACAGGCAGCATAGTTGGCTGATCCTCTCCACATTCCGCTCCTAGTACCTCCCTGAAGAAGCCAGGAAGTGCACTGATCACTTCCCCCAACAATCTCTCCATCAAACGAAGAGATTTAAAGCCAGTCTCTTGGCTCAAAATGCCCGCCGTCTTCCACTGTCCTCCTGATCTGAGACACGCTAATTTTGTAAGTCCAGCCCTTATGAGGGATCTCTGTACACTTGCGGAGCTGAGCATCCTGCAGTGTATCAATGGGTTATGGAACAGTGGTTCCTCCCCGGCACTGCCATAGAGCTGGGAGTAGTCCCTGTTGGTGCGCAAGACCGTTCTCCAAGCGCGGAGAACAGATTGATAGAAGGGTGTTGTCGTGAAATCCATGCCAGCCAGGTCCAGAAAGAACAGGTGTTTGTCATAGTTCAGGTTCATGACCCTCCGAAGCAACACAGACGCCGTTTCGCTCCAAAGTCGCTGGTCATGGTATAAAAGGCGCTGCACAGTTTGAAGGCGAAAGGCCATGATGCGACTGCGGAGGTCAATCAGGCCCTGGCCTCCTTCCAGCACTGGTAGGAACAGTACAGCAGACTTGGTCCAGTGAAAGCCTCCCCAGAAGAAGTCCACTAGCGTCTTCTGTACTTCCCGTATGAGCGTGTCCGGAGGTTCTAAAACTGTAAACCGGTGCCAGAACATCGAGGCAATCAAGTTGTTAACAATCAAGACCCTTCCCCTATAGGACAACTGAGGCTGGATCCAAGTCCACCTAGACAATCGGGCACTGACCTTCTCGGTTAAACCCTCCCAGTTTTTGCTCAGGAAGCGGTCACTGCCTAGAAAGACACCTAGGCATTTTATCCCGTCTGTATTCCACTGCAGCCCCGCTGGTAATGTCGGCTTTTCTCTATTGTTCCACTCCCCCAGCAAGAGGCCTTCAGATTTTGACCAATTAACCTTTGCAGAGGAAGCTTGTTCGTATAAGGCCAATTTCTGTTTGAGAAATTGTACATCGTTTTGGGTTGTTATGAAAACCGTGACATCATCAGCGTATGCTGATAAGCTAACTGCAGTGGTGATCTTCCCTGAAAAGGTTAGCCCTGGGAGCCCCTGCCTGAGCTGAAATAAAAGTGGTTCAATGGCCAGGGAGTACAGCATCCCAGATAAGGGACAACCTTGTCTGATACCTCTCCTAACAGAGACAGGTCGGCTGAGTCCACCTCCTACCTTCAACAGAACACTGGCTCCTGAATACAACAACTTGATCCAGTTAACATATTTATCCCCAAAACCAAAACCTTTAAGTGTTTTGAACAGATAGCAATGATCTATCCTGTCAAAAGCCTTCTCTTGATCTAAGGAAAGCAGGCCAACATCCAGCTCCTGGAGCTTAGATATGGCAATAATGTCACGTATCAAAAAAAAGATTATCCTTAATTGTACGGTCAGGAACACAGTACGTCTGGCTGTAATGTACAACCGTGTCCATACACCGTTTGAGTCTATTTGAAAAGCATTTTGCAATGATCTTATAGTCAGTACACAATAATGAAACTGGCCTCCAGTTTTTTAGTAGGCCAAGATCTCCCTTTTTTGGTAGCAGTGTCAGGACAGCCCGTCTACAACTCAAAGGTAGAGTTCCAGAGTTCAAACATTCTTTAAAAACATCGTGTAAGTCTCGTCCAATGTGAGTCCAAAACGTCTTGTAGAACTCTGAAGGAAGTCCATCAACTCCAGAGGCTTTGCCACAGCTGAGCTGCTGAACCGCCGCAGACATCTCATCAAAGGAGACGGGGGACTCCAGCGAAGTCACCTGTGTTTCACCCAGCTGAGGCAGTCCCTCCAGTATCTCCCCCACACAGCCAGAGTCACAGGTCTCCGCACTGAACAGGCTGCTGTAGAAGTCTATGGCCAACTTCCTCATCTCTGATGGATCAGTTGTTGTTGCCCCACTGGGAAGTTTGAGGTGCATCATCACATTGTTCTTTCTAATTTTCTTCTCGAGTTTAAAGAAAAAAGAAGTTGGAGCATCTATGTCTTTGATGGTGGCAAGTCGGGTCCTGATTAAAGCCCCCTTTGCTCTCTCATGTAGGAACCTACCTAAAGCCTTCCTCCTACTTTCCAAAGTGCTGCTGTCACCATCATGTCCAATAATTACTTCGCTTTCTAATATCCTAATTTCTCTCTCTAATTCATCAAGACAAAGTTTCTCCACACCGAGAGTGTGTTGTTTGTATTGCTGACAGAAAATCCTAATTTGTGTTTTTCCTACCTCCCACCATCGAGCTAAGCTCTCAAAATCCCTCTTCCTCAGCCTCCAATGACTCCAGAAGTCAGAGAAGAACTGACAGAAGGCTTTATCCTGCGTTAGCCGCACATCGAAGTGCCAGTAGGAACAGTGTCGAAATTGAACTTGTAAAGAAAAATCCGCCACTATTAAATGGTGATCTGAAAATCCCACAGGTGATATCGTGGACTTAATCAACCTGTTGCTGTATGTTTGATTGAGGTAAATCCTGTCCAACCTGGCTGCCCTCACACTACCCTCCGCAGCTTTTACCCATGTGTACTGCCTAACTGTTGGATTAAGTGTCCTCCAAACATCCGTAAGGTCGTTTTCTGCAACCACAGTAGACAGAAAAGAAGCTGACGGTGGATGGGGCTCTTCTGAGTTTCTGTCAACTGTAGGGTGTGTAGTGCAATTCCAGTCTCCTCCCACCACTATGATTGAGCCACTATTAAATTGTTTGAGTTTATCCCTCAGTTTGCTAAACAATCTCAAGCGATCAGTGCCTGTATTATAAGCATACACATTTACAAACACAAAAGGTATTTCTCGGATTGTTGCCTGAACTACCTGGATCCTGCCCTGCTCAACTTCACATGTCAAAACATTTGTCAAAAGGAGGCGCTGCGAGAAGAGAACAGCTACACCTGCACTAAAGTTGGTACCATGGCTCAAAAAAGCCTGGCCTGCCCAACTCATTCCCCACTCTATCTCGTTGTCTGCAGAGCTGTGTGTTTCCTGTAGGAAGAGCACATCTATGTTCTTAGCTCTAATCAGCTCAGCTACCACACCTCGCTTAACTCTATCCCGTCCTCCATTAATATTTAGACTCCCTACTCGCAAACCGTCCATTAAAAGAAGAGAGAAAAGGAAGGATAAGACAGTGAAAACATTCCAAGAGAGAAAAAAAACACCTTTTGTGTATCACATATATTTCAGTTTTGTACATGTAAAGAAACCTTTCCTCGCTTTTCTTTCCTGAGTTTCGTCAGAATCTTCTTCAGACGAAACCTCTTCTGCTTACTAAGCTCTTCATATCCAGCTGTTTTTCTAATTTTCATAACAGAACTAACAAACCTGTCCACATCCGAGAAGAAATCTGTTACATCCACAGACTGTCTGCCATAGGTTTCGTCAAGGAAATCATTAATCTCTTTCAATGAGTATGACTGCTGATCATCTTGCGACACAATATCGGTAAACTGAGATAGGCTATCATCCTCTAACATGTCCTCATCTTCATTTCCAGCGTTTTCACAGTGTGACTCACCTGCAGGAACCTGACTCTCAGCCTCAGCTGGGTGACTGTCTCTCACTGGTTCTGTCTGTCCTTCGTCTCTGCATACATCCGCATCCTGTGCTTCAGTACCTCTCAGATTACCATCATCTACAGTATTGCTGTCCTGCTCAGTTGTTACATTTCCTTCCGTACCAGGTTGCGGATCACCGGTTACGGTATCTCCTGCCACCTGCTGCGCCGTTTGCGGGCTACCGCCCTCAGCGGCGCCGTCAGGCTGTGGCTCGCCTGTACTGCTGCCCGCTGTGGGCTCCCTGTGCGGGCAGGATGAGCGTTTGTGGCCGACATCGCCGCACTCAAAACACTTCATGCTGCCAGAACTCGCGTACAAAGTGTAGAAGCCGTGTTCGTATTTGACCTTAAATGACACCTGTAGATGTTCTGAGGGATCATTTAAATACATGAAGGCCTGTCTCCGCAGGGAGTTAACATGCTGCAGTCTGGCGTCGCCACAACCCAGACGGACTGTTCTGAACCCGCCAGCAAACTTCCCGAAACGACCCAGTTCTTTCTCAGTGAGCTCGTTCGGGATAAACGGAGGTACGCCTGACACGGTAACACGTGTCGACGGCACAAACAATGGCGAGACAGCTACAAACAAATCGTCCAGCACCAGGCCGCTCTCGACCAACAGGTGGACTAAACGCTCCTCTCGGAGAAAAGCCACCACGGCTTTGTTCATCCGAGAGCCGTAGGTGATGTTCTCATAACCGACCTGTTCTCCTGCAGCCAGGAGAACCTGTTCCACAGTGTACCGCGGGTCCACCACGACTCTAACCCCGTGTCTGATAGACAGGGGAGGCGAGCCCTCACCGGGGGGGACGCCATATTGCACACCACCAACCTCCCACCAGCCACTCCAGTCACTTTCCAACAACCAACGACGAAGTAAAATTAACCTTCCCTCACATTAACATGTGGAGAAGAAAAGAAAAGAAAGAAAAGAAAAGTGAAAGCAGTAGAGAACAAGTGAATTAATCCAAAAAACACGCTCAAGCTCATTCAACGCCCTCACTCACGCTGACGTACCCAACCTTCCCGCATGCAGTGCAGAGAGAGAGAGAGAGAGAGAGAGAAAGAAAGAGAAAGAGAGAGACCTTTTAACCAAGTCTTTAATGGTCCAATTTCCCATTCACATTAAAATAACAGTATTAACACAGACACTCCTATACATAGTGAAACACAACAATCCCCATACACAGTAAAAACAAAAGATACAGACCTTCCCTTTTTCACTAATTAAAAAGTAATTGGTTTTCTGCAGTGCACAGAACATCTATCTCCATGTCCCCAAAACAGAAGCAAATTCTTCCAAGTTTGAAATCATTTTCAAATATATGAACTCAATTTTCAGCCAAGCAGCCACTAGACCCCTGATCATGAGTGTAGCATCTGTGGACCCTGTGCCTTTCATTTTGTTTCTTCTGCTAAGCCAAATGCAAATTTTTGCCTGACCTATCAGAAAATTAACCAAGGTGACACGTCTGCACTGTGCTGCCATGTACCTCGGACCAGTGGTAGGTAGAGTAAACAAAAACGGTACTCAAGTAAAGAGTATTATTATGTTACAATTATATTTACTCAAGTAAAAGTAAGAGTACTTGTAAAAATAACTACTTGGGTAAAAGTAAAAAAGCACCACGTAAAAAACTACTGAAGTAGTGAGTAACTTCATTAGATGTGATTTATTGCAATTACATTCAAACAGGGCCTCAACAGGTAATAACAAATGTAGTTTATTGTAAACGTTGTCATATCCATAACCAGACAAATGACAAAATAAGCGTTCTCAAGCACTGTTTAATGTCTTAAACAACAAGAAAAAAATGTCACTGAATCCTCACAGAACAGGCTTGGATGCAATCTGCATCGTGTGTGTATGTGTGTGTGTGTGTGTGTGTGTGTGTGTGTGTGTGTGTGTGTGTGTGTGTGTGTGTGTGTGTGTGTGCGTGCACATGCATTCAGTGTACAAAACATAGAAACTTAACTTTTTTTTAACATATTTTCCTAAAAGATACATGTTATGAAACTAATAACATTACATGAATGTATCACAACACAACCTCAACCAGTAATAACAAATGTGAAGTGCACATACGGTATATTGCTGTTCAAGTACCATATACAGAAATAGATAAAATGAAAATACATATGTAAACGATATCACTCACTCAAGGAGAGGCTTAGATGAAGTCATTCAAACCACACGCCACACACCAGTCACTCTGCGGTGTGTGATTGGCTGGTAGGCTACCATATCTTCTCTCTCACTGTCTAAAAATTGCTGTCTCGAGTGTGAGCTCAGAAAAATTATTTAATGTATCAGTAAAAGTAGCAAGAGGAATGTAGACCAATGTAACGGAGTAAAAGTACATGTATTTTATCACAAATGTTCTGTAGTAAGAGTAAAAAGTATTCTGCTAAACAACGACTCTTAGAACTACAATTTATTTTAAAAAGTACTCAAGTACATGTAACGGAGTAAATGTAACGTGTTACTACCCACAACTGTCTAGGACCAAAGACAAACAGGCTGTCTTCGAAAACCTCTCCTAAACCCCTGAGCCACTGCTGCAGAACAGAGAAAAGAGGGCTTAATCTGGGACATCTGGGCCATAAGTGCTGTAGAGTTTCTTCATCATTACAGAAATCCAAAGGAGTTTAATCAAGTGCGACTGGACTTGGTATATATCCGTGAAGACGTTTCGCGTCGCACTTGATTCAACTCCTTTGGATAACCATGACCTGGATGAATGAGAACATTCACAGACATCATTACAGAAAGAGCAGTGACTCCCTGCTCTAGGATCTATATATCTGCCACATGTCTGTTCATAGCCACAGCCCCACATGCAACCCTCCACCATAGAGCCGTAGTGTATTTCTCCATGGGGGGTTTGTACAGGGACCTCCAGCTGCATTTGGGAGATGAATCTGGTGTTGACACACTCAACCAACAGGGGCATTTGAAGGATTTGAGGGCATTTGGGGCTTAGCCCGGACTTCTGTAGGGGGGTCCAGGGGGATTCTCCCCCAGAAATTGTTTTTGATAAACAAGCTCTATTTTGATGCTTTTTTATGCACTCTATCACCTTATTTACATTCACAGTACATGTCTTAATCATTGAAAAATTTAAATGTGTACCTCAAAAACAGTTATTTACGCACCATATTAATTGCAAATTGTGGTATTGAAAATAATGTTAGTTGTTAGTAATCGGTATTAGTATTGAGTAGAAGCAGAATACTTAACTGCTATTATTAAACATTTATTGATGTGCTACCACACTAGAGGAAAAAAGTTAAATGTATTTATGTTAACGTTAGTTTAGTGGAAAATCAAAATTTATTTCACTCACACTCAAACACACACAAACACACACACACACACACACACACACACACACACACACACACACACACACACACACACACACACACACACACACACACACACGGAGTTAGTTTAGAGACCTGCATTTATTTTGACAGGCTTGTTATGTTACAAAGACTATCAGACATTCACACACGTTACGTTTTTTTGTTTTTGTTTTTTGGTCAGGCTTCACATAGTCTTAAATTTAAAATTATATTGGGGGCTACACTCAAAACGTTCGGGACTTAAGCCAAATGAACTGGCGATGCTGGGGACACCGATGTCAACCACCTCGACTCCTGCACACCGGCTAGTGACGTTCTGTTAAGAACCTTACAGCGACTGAAAAGGTGTCAAAACAGAGCACGTCGATGTTTTTAGGTCGACTTGGCTCAGCTACCATACCTCGCTTATCTCTGTTCTGTCCTCCATTTAGATTCAAACTTTCTACCCATAAACTTTTCATAAAAAAGAAAGAAAAAGAAGGCAGTGAAATCTTTCCAAGAGAAAAACACCTTTTGTGTATAATATGACTCATTTTTTTTAAAAATGTGTACATTTCAAGGAACCTTTCCTCGCTTTTCTTTCCTAAGTTTAGTCAGAATCTTCTTAAGACGAAACCTCTTGTGTTTACTGAGCTCTTCATATCCAGCTGTTTTTCTATTCTTCATAACCGAGTTAACAAACCTGTCCACATCAGAGAAGTACTACTTCCACTGACTGTCTGCCATATGTTTCATCAAGGAAATCATTAATCTCCTTTAAAGAATATGACTGCTGATCACCTTGTGACATAATATCCGTAAACTGTGATAGGCTGTCCTCCTCTGTCATTTCCTCATCTTTATTTCCAGCGTTTTCACAGTGTGACTCACCTGTTGCAGAGGCCTGACTCTCAGCCTCAGCTGGGTGACTGTCTCACTGGTTCTGTCCGTCCTCCGTCTCTGCATGCATCCATAACCTGTGCTTCAGTATCACTTAGGTTACCGTCATTTTCATTGTTGCTGTCTTGCTCCGTTGTTTAATTTCCCTTCAAATCAGGTTGCGGATCACCGGTTGCGGTATCTCCCGCCGCCTGCTGCGCTGTTTGCGGGCTACCGCCCTCAGTGGCGCCTCCACGCTGCGGCTCGCCTGAACTGCTGCCCGCTGTGGGCTCCCTGCGCGGACATGGCCGCACTCAAAACATTTCACACAGCCGGAACTTGCACACAGAGTGTAGAAACCGTATTCTACTTTAAATGACACTTGCAGATGTTGTGAAGAATCATTTAGATACATGAAGGCCTGTCTCCGCAGGGAGTTAGCATGCTGCAGTCTGGCGTCGTCGCAACCCAGACGAACTGTTCTGAGCCCGCTAGCAAACTTTCCGAAACGACTCGGTTCTCTTTCAAGGAGCTCGTTCGGGATAAATGGAGGTACGCCTGACACGGTAACACGATGGCAAAAACAATGGCGAGACGGCTACAAACGGATCGTCCAGCACCAGGCCTCTCTCAACCAACAGGCGGACCAAACGCTCCTCTCGGAGAAAAGCCACCACGGCTTTGTTCCTCCGAGAGCCGGAGGTGATGTTCTCATAGCCGACCTGTTGTTCTCCTGCAGCCAGGAGAACCTGACAGTGTACCCAGAGTCAACTACGACTCTAACCCCGTGTCTGATAGACGGAGGAGGAGAACCCTCACCGGGGAGTGACGCCATACTGCACACCGCCAAACTCCGGCCAGCTACTCCAGTCACATCCTAACAACTAGCAACGAAGTGAGAGTAAACTCCTCTTACCTTACCAAGTAGAAAGAAAAGTGAAAGCTGTAGAAAAACAGTGAAATGTGCAAAAAAAATAATATTCAAGCTCATTCAACAACCCCACTCACGCTGACACACCCAACCTCCCAGCGTACAGTTTAGAGTTCAGAGAGGTTTTTTTTTAATTTAAAACATGTATTTATTTAACAAAAAACAGAATTAACATCTTTTTAACAATATGAACAAAGTCACCCCTTCACAATAACATGTCCAATAAAGACTTAATTTTCCATCTCAGAACACATATCGAGAGAGAGAGAGAGAGGGGGGGATCTTCCATGAATTTGAAACCGAAGGTGTGAAGCCTTTGTTTCAGCACAGATATCTCAGACACTGGTTTGCAGGAAGTTGTACACCTTTGCCAGATCCTGGTTGTATGACATATCCAAAGGAGTTGGATCAAGTGCAACTGGACTTGGTATATATCCACGAATTTCACGGATATATACCAAGTCCAGTTGCACTTGATTCAACTCCTTTGGATAACCATGACCTGGATAAATGAGAACATTCACAGACATTACATGACATAGCAGGTATGTCACTCACAATGAAGTAAGACTGAATCCTACCCATCTTGGTCCCCACAGCAGGAAAGATAGGGTTGAAGATTTCCATGATGTCATCTGGATGTCCCTGAAGACTGGCTCCAGTCTATGAAAACATGAAAACCTATAGTCGATCTGACCCTACAAGGCTGTAATTCAAATCAGCGTAATATACCAGAAAGTTTTTTTGATACAATATTATTTACTATTATCGAAAAAAAGAAAAAAAGATTATGCACTGTGGCCCTCTAAGTCAAGTTAATTTAGCCCAATGCTTCCCTATCTTGTGCTCAGGGAATTCTGGAAGCTGTTATTACATGTGTGCAATTGTGCACAAGAGGTAGAGCACAACTTTGGAAACAGGGGGTCCCCAACATTTTAACAGTGCAAACTATGAAGCAATATACAAATTCAGTAACATTTTAGTCAATGTCTTGATCAAAAGCTTCACCTTTATGAATTCAACAAGAGAATCACAGGCATATCTGGCTGAGATCTTTGCTAGTGGCCTGCAGCCTTGAGATGAAGGTGGTAGAAGAGAAATCAGTACGGACAATATTGCACTGGTCCACCCTGGGAACACAAAATAAAATTCTGGTATAACATCCTCAGGTTGTCAAACATTGTCAGGTCCAGATGCTACACATTAATATTATCTCATAATTTGTTTGGCAGAAAATAAATAAAGAAACCAAGTAATAATAATACATTTAAAAAAAATAGAAAAATAAAATTATGGGAAACAATTTAATCAGTAAATGCAAAAATGTATGTGGGACATTAGAATGGATCAAGTTAAAACTCATAAAAATAGCCTGGTACAGTCCATGACTCATCAAAAAAATGTATTGTGGGCAGCTTGGAACAAAAAAACAGTTTTACTGAAGAAAGGTTTCAATTTAGCATCACAGTTGTATTAATAATGTAAACTGACAACACTGCCTTATTAACTTTAACTTTTTTTCCCCTCAACTCTCATGAAGAGGATACATTCATACACAATCGCAATTTTTATAACAGTGCTGAGCCCTTTTGGCGGAAAGAGTAATGAATACTATGATAATTATCAAAATCAATTAATATGGAACAATATTCTTGAGATAATTATTTTGCCGTGTCGCTCAGTTCTATTTAGATGGAACGTCAAACTGCTGCACTCATCACATTCCATTAATTTTCTAAAAGTCAAAGGCACCTGAGAGCAAATGTAGTTTTTGTTATCTTTCTATTTCACTCATGCAACCTTCATTATAAATGAAAAAGAATCAAAATCTACTACGCTTTTAACATTTAACGGTGACATTTCACAATACATCCCCCTTACCTTACATTTGCCCCAAAGCCAACACTAACATAGCTGCAACCTTCAAAATCATTCACCGCCCTTCCACATTATTCACTGTTAACCTGCTGCTAGCAAACTTACTGATGATAGATTTCAATACATACCAATAAGATTACTCCATACAAGCAAAATCAGCTACTGAATCAACTTTGCCTGTGATTCTGTTCATGTTCTATGTACACAGAGATAGCTTAGGCTACTTGTTGATTGTGTCTCATGCCACTTAACTAAAGTATTAGTAATGCTTGTATGCATGGTAAATTATCTAGGCATGACACACACACACACACACACACACACACACACACACACACACACACATATACGTATATATATATATATATATATATATATATATATATATATATATATATATATATATATATATATATATATATATATATATATATATTAGTAATGCTTGTATGCACAATGCACAGTAAATTATCCTCAACAAATGAGGACCGGGATATTAAGGTAGCTGTAGGGGGGGGGGGGGACAAAATAAAAACAAACCTTAATACATATCAGCATAAGCTTGTTTCATGCATCGCGCACTCATCAACTGCCAATGTGATTCAAAGAAGAACACAGTCAATAAGTATTACGTTGTCCTGCATCACATCCCTGATTTCGGTGGACAGCAACCAATGAGAGGATAGAAAACATTTGCAATATTACAACCAGTGGGATAGGTAGTTACGATGTACAGCAAACAATGGCGGGGTAGAAACAATTACAAACAATGGAGTAGGGGTTGGGGCTTGCTTTGAAAAAGCATTTCAAGGGCCAGGGCACTGTTCAAATAGAACACATTGAAAATATAACAAGGTAATCTCAAATGGGGTAATTTACATATATCATATAGTGGGGTGGTGTTGGGGCATAGTTGGAAGGGCAGGCAGTTAAAATATTAAAATACAAAATCTAATAAATGCCACATGTGCATCATCTAATGGGGGGGTAATAAAGACATTATTTTACTTGTAGTTACAAAGCAGTTTTTTTTCTGTGTCTACAGCTAGTGGCCAATTCATTTCTACTGTTCAAGGTGGACATATCAGGCTTTTAAATAATAAAATACTCCTCTGCCAAGCATAGGTTACATATTTTGCTGTTTATTGTATATACATTGCTCTTCATGAGGATTTTACATGAAATAGAGTAACTAATATTCTTGCCTACCAATGACCAAATGTGGTGGCTTAAGGCCGTTGCATTTATTGCATGTTCATTCCTGAAGCTACACATATGGGCATTAAACCTCATTTAAAAGGGCCCTCTGTTAGTCTAATGTAAGCGTACACTTTACAGTTGTCTTCTTTTATCACTGATGCCTGGTAGATGCCTCCCTCTGTCTGGCATTTCCTTCAAGAGGCACGATGCCTTACCACAGCAGTTGCAGGTGGTGGTGTTTGGCTTCGTTGAAGGGATCTGTGCCTTGGTTATGATGCTTGTGTTGTGGGATGAAATAACCTGCTGAACATTTGGCATGCATACAGGCCATACATGCAGGCCATACATGAAGCCCAATAATATACTGCAATACATTCACAGAGAAAGCAATCATCTGCCTTCTATCTGGAAAAAATATCCCAGTGAGCATAAATAAGACACTCTCATGTTTATCATCCAGCGAACCATCTTTAATGAAACAGCCAACCCCCCACCCCCCTACCAAAAATATGGTTATAATTTCAGGCTTCATTGGGGTTTTTTTCCCCAAAAAAACCCAATGAATTTACACCAGCAGAGTTATAGCATCTCGCCCGGAAAAGGGAAAGCGGGGCCCCCTCCTGGAGCCAGACCTGGGAGGGGAACTCGCCGGCGAGCGTCTGGTGGCTGGGCCTTGGCCCATGGGGCCCGGTTGGGCCCAGGCCAAAAAAACAACATGGACCCACCACCCCGTGGACCCACCACACGCGGGGATGAGCATTATGGTAGGGTGCAATGCAGGCCGGGTGGCAGGCAAAGGCGGGGACCGAGGTGTGCCGACTTCTGGCATCGCAGATTGGTCCTTGGGATGTGGAATGTCTCTTATCTGATAGGGAAGGAGTCTGAGCTGGTGTGGGAGGTGGAGCGGTACCAACTAGATATAGTTGGGCTCACCTCCACACATAGCATGGGCTCTGGTACCAAAAACCTGGAGAGGGGCTGGACTCATTACTTTTCAGGAGTTGGCCAAGGTGACAGGCGTCAGGCGGGTGTGGACATACAAGTCCCCAGTTGAGCACCGCCATGTTGGAGTTCTCCCCAGGGAATGAGAGGTTTGCCTCTCTATGACTGCGAGTTGCTAGGGGGAAAGGCTCTGACTGTTGCGTGTGCTTATGCACCGAATAGCAGTTCGGAGTATCCGGCCTTCGTTGAGTCTCTGGGTGGTGTCCTGAATAGGGCTCTGCCTCGGGACTCTAAAGTTCTGCTGGGGGACTTCAACGCTCATGTGGGCAACGATGGAGAAACCTGGAGGGGTGTGATTGGGAGGAATGGCCTCCCCGATCTGAACCCAAGTGGTGCCTTGTTATTGGACTTCTGTGCGAGTCATGGATTGGAAATAACAAACACCATGTTTGAAGATAAGGTAGTTCATAAGTGTACTTGGTACCAGAACACCTTAGGCCGAACATCGATGATAGACTTTGTGGTCATATCATCTGATCTGTGGCCATATATTTTGGACACTTGGGTGAAGACAGGAGCAGAGCTGTCAACTGATCACCACCTGGTGGCGAGTTGGATCAGATGGTGGGAAAGGCTGCCGGACAGACCTGGCAAACTTAAACATGTAGTCAGGGTGAACTGGGAATGTCTGGCAGAGGCCCTTGTCCATGAGGTCTTCAACTCCCCCCTCCGGAAGAAGTTCTCGTGTATCCTGAGGGAGGCTGGGGACATGGAGTCTGAGTGGGCCATGTTCAGGGCCATGTTCAAAGCCTCTATTGTAGATGCGGCAGACAGGAGCTGTTGTCAAAAGGTCATCGGTGTCTGTCTAGGCGGCAACCCAAGAATCCGCTGGTGGACATCGGTCGTGAGGGAAGCTGTCAGACTGTAGAAGGGGGCCTTTCAGACTTGGTTGGCACAGGGGTCTCCTGAAGCAGCAGACAGGTACTGGGAGGCCAGAAGGGCTGCTGCTTCAGCGGACACGAAAGCAAAAACTCAGGTGTAGGAGGAGTTTGGCAAGGCTATGGAGGAGGACTTTCAGTTGGCCTCAAGGAATTTCTGGCAAACCATCCAGTGACTCAGGAAGGGGAAACAGGGCTTGACTCAGGCGGTGTTCAGCCGGGGAGGGGAACTGTTGACCTGGACTGGGAATGTTGTCGAGCGGTGGAAAGAACACTTTGAGCAGCTCCTGAACCCGACTAACATGTCCTCGGTAGAGGAGGTAGAGTCTGAAGACTCGGGGGAAGCCCCACTCATATTCCTGGCAGAGGTCTCTAAGGTAGTTAAAAAGCTCCTTGGTGGCAAGACGCCGGGTGTGGATGAGATTCGCCCTGAGATGCTGAAGGCTCTGGACATTGTTGGGCTGTCTTGGTTGACACACCTCTTCAGTGTCGGCTGGAGGCCGGGGACAGTACCTGTAGTGTATTTTTTTATAAACACTACCACAGGCAAATACGCTGAGGGGTGGAATGTGCTGCCAAAGAAAAACTGTCCGTAATATTACAGATTGTGAAATAATGCATTCCCTAGGAATGCATTATTTCGGAGCATGACAGATTATTAAATAAAACGTGAAATACCGATATGCCATCCATCCATCCATTATCCGAACCGCTTGCCCTGCTCGCAGGGTCGTGGGGGTTTTGGAGCCTATCCCAGCAGACATTGGGCGGCAGGCGGGGAGACACATTGGACAGGCCGCCAGGCCATCACAAGAAAAACTTTTAATGTCCTTTAAAATGAAGTGTTTGATGAGCAGTGTTCCACTGATCCACACATGCACAACAAGCTGCTAATGAAGAACTATATAAAGAGCAGTAAAGCCAATATTTAATTTTCAATTTTGGAATTCACACGCTCAAATTCATATAACCAGGGGCTGGCATCCGACACCTCTGCTGAAAATTAAAATAAACAAATAAATCAATCAAACGTATGACTCATAGGCTGTACGTGAATGTAATGGGATTCGACAATTGATCGTAGTTTCTAGTCTGTCAGTGTTTTCTAATATAGATAGCCCACCAAGGTTAGGGCATTACCTGTTATGCAAACTTTGTAAAAAAAAAAAAAATCTGTGTGGCAGGTGGCACAATTGCATCATGGCAGTATTAACGTTATTCTGCAAAAACACAAAACAAACATTCTCACGACGGTAAAGAAAATAACTGCGATGATAAATATTACCTCCTGACTATTTGCACTGCGGCATGCATGTCTTTCAGGCCTTTAATTATCCGAGACATGTTTTTGGTTTAGTTTTTTGTACGAAAAGGCTGCTCTAAATGTTCTCACCAACAGAGAGAGGTTGAAAATGAGTCTTTATTGGTGTCTCTTTTTGAATGACTATTCTGGTGTCAAAAGTTAATCTTAGGAAGGCGGGCAGAAAGTTATAACAACAAGGATTTATGAACGAAGCAAGTCACACAAGGGGAAGAAAAAACACTCACAGGATTATATCGCTCGTCTACTCTGAGGTAACTAACTTGAACTGCTGAACAGTTTTACATGTGCAAGATGAGTAGTCTGCTAAAGTCTAATTGCCAGTCGGTCTCAGGACTCAAACCCGTCTATAAAATGACCTCAAAGGTGCAAAAATTCTACTTACATGGCTTCTGTTTACTAATGCCATCTCTGCTCACTCTTGCACCATTTGAGCTGTGAGCCTCAGATAAGGGTTAATTTAGAAGAACAACTCAACCTCTTGCCTGATAAGGAGGAACTTCTTGGTGTGAGTAATTCTCCCTCCTAATTTAAGAAGAACTTGTATAACAATATTGCAGCCTGTGACAGACATGTAAGGAGCAGAGGGAATCCTATGTCTCTGCACCTCCTTCTAGAACCATGATTACACTTTTGGTATAAATAAGTAACTTACACAATAACTAAATGAAACACAATCTTAAACCCTTCAAGATGCCATGAGTGCACACTCTCAAACAGTGTCGAGAATCGAACCCATTTCTGACACAATCGACTGAAAAGCTTCACAACATGGGAAAGCTTCGATTTTACACCAGTAGGTGGAACATCCAAGTACAACAAGAGAAAAAAAAGTCCTGATTAAATCAAACACCAACCAAAGTCACATAATTAAGTGAAGGTTTGGAGAGTTGGAAACCACTGGAGTGGAGTCAAAAGCAGTTTTGGGGCGACCCGGTAGCATAGCGGTCTATTCCGTTTCCTACCAACATGGAGATCTAAGTTCGAATGCCAGTGTTGCCTCCGGCTTGGTCGGACGTCCCTACAGACACAATTGGCCATGTCTGCAGGTGGGAAGCCGGATGTGCGTATGTGTCCAGGTCGCTGCACTAGCGCCTCCTCTGGTCGGTCGGGGAACCTGTTTGGGGACTGGGGGGGAAATAGCGTGATCCTCCCATGTGTTACGTCCCGTGATCCTCCCATGTGCTACGTCCCCCTGGCGAAACTCCTCACTGTCAGGTGAAAAGAAGCGGCTGGGAGGAGGCATGTGGTAGTCTGCAGCCCTCCCCGGATTGGCAGAGGGGGTGGAGCAACGACCGCGACGGCTTGGAAGAGTGGGTTGGCAAAATACAATTGGGGGGTAAAAGCGTGGGGGAGGGGGGCAGTTTGGATGAAATAACATCTGTAATGAAACAGAGCAAGTCAAAATAGAAATATTTGCACATTTGCTCTTTTCAAAAAGTTTCTGTGAAGTTTCCTGTTTTGATAAGCAAGATGACTCCTCAAAATATAGTTTGATGGAAGCTTGGTCATCCCTGGTTTTTCTCTGTCTCAACCTCGACCTCATTATACCTGTCCCTATTTATACTGAAATATAACTTTTTTGAACTGAAAATTGAACAAAATCATTAAAAAAAATACACTGAGTTGACAGTTTTATTAGGTACACCTATCTCGTAGCTTGTTGTGCCTCCTTTGGCCTTCAGAAACACATTAATTCATCTGGGCATGCAGTCTACAAGATGTTAGATTGGTTGTGCAGGGATGTTCTACCATTTGGAAATAATAGTGTTGCAAAGTTGCTGCAAATTGGCCAGCTGAACAGTTTAGTTTTTTTTTTTTTTGTTGTTTTTTTTTGTGACCAGCCCTTTCACCTATGGTTAACCTTTAACCAGACAATACGAGGCATTGTGGGAGTGCAGGAATGAGGAGACGGAGAGATTGAGTCGAGTCAATCTCATTTACTCGCCACACAAAATGACACCGATACAGCACAATCTCTCGTGGCAATCAGCTAACCGCTAGGCTGCTGCAAACACGGCTCCCCGGAAACTCTAAGCAGTGCCTACGTCAGCACTCTGAATGTCTGCCTTAAAGGAGCAGCAGCCCCTGGTGAATCTACCCTCAACTGTGTATCACCACAGCATAATATTTCAACTGGTTTCCAACAAAAGTTGGCTTTTAGTTCCTTCAAAAAGGGCAAAAGATAGTCTCGAGAATGAAGTTAATATAAACTACTAAGAAGACACGTTAGTCCCTAGCTAACGGGTCTAATTCTTTAGCCGAGCGGTTAGTGATGTCGCCTTGTGGTCCAGCACACCCACTCCGTATCGAATCCCGCACCGGGCAAGAAAATAACCGGTTACATTAATTTTCATTTTAGCTGCCATAATAATGATCCGTGCCCTGAACTAAAATGAATATATTTAAAGAAACCGATAGATGTAGAGAGGGGAAAAAACGATAGGGAGCAACACAGATACAACAATTCAGAGCGTCCAGAATTTCGCGATATCGCGATTGCAATAATTAATTGACAATTTACCTTGCAATTGTGTCTAATCACCGCAACTTTTACGCACATTTGACCAATCATCGTAGTGAGCAGAAAGAGACTTCGTGTAAAACATGCAAAATGAAAGTCCCCCCATGTCGCGGCAACAAGACACATTTGTATTATTTGTATATGCAACGACCACGGATGACTAGACTTGCTAGCCTTTGGCTAGTGGGTCGGACCCTTTAGTCGACTCAGCGCAGTCGCTCGTGGTGCGGGCTGTCCGGGTTCGATTCCCGGCTGCCCCTGAAATGGCTACATTTATGTGTAACGTTGTTTATTATATCGCAATCGCAGAAGAAGAATGTAGACCATGGCTCATCTGCCAAAGCTGAGCTCATTTCGCTACTTCCAGGTGTCCTCTAATGAAGAAGTGGACTTGTGGAAAAGGCATGCAAAGGTCTTCCTAAGGCTCTATCTTGTGGCTATGATAGTGCTCGCTGTTCCTGGCACCAGTGGCGAGGGTATTTAGCAGTGCCTCCAGGATTTCGCAACGTCTCAATCGCAACAAGTAAATTCAGCCAATCCCGGTGAATTCTGCGCGACCTTGCAATTCCCCCCCCCCAATCACCGCAACTTCCACGCAAATTTGACCAATCTGTTATGTCTGCACACATCGACAGTGCTGCATTTGATTTGGTGCTGTTGTATTGTGCTGGGATCGATTGGTGATGCCTGCGGGCTCTGGGTTGTTTGATCGGGTCTGCCTTTGATGCTGTGTCAGTCTAAATAAAGAATGCCACGGAGAGGTTGTGTCGAGCGACAGCGCTGTGTCCTGACGTGATTTAAAAATACAATATTGGCGACGAGGATGGCTGATATCTCTCTCCCACCACCTGCCCCCTTCCTGGCATTACCTGGCGAGCCTCCGGTACCATGGACTCGCTGGCTACATAGTTTTGAAAATTACATCATCGCCTCAGGGCTCGACGACGTGAGCCAGGCTAGGAAGACGGCTCTGTTGCTACACTGCTTAGGAGCAGAGGGTCATCGTGTGCTCGGGACTCTGGGGAACGTCACAAGCTTTGCCGAAGCTGTGGGACTTATGAGCACCCATTTCGCTGCTCCACAGAGTGCCCTCCTTCGGCGATTTATATTCCGTCAGCGACACCAACTGCCTGGTGAGTCTGTGCGGCAGTACGTAGCTAATTTGCGAGGGCTAGCTAGCTCATGCAAGTTTGGCGCGCTTCAGGACGAGATGGTTCGCGACCAGCTAATCGAACACACCAACAACGCAAAGGTGCGTGAGACTCTCCTGCTGGAAAAAGACGATCTGCTGCTGTCCAGAGCAATTACCATCGCACTACAGGTTGAGGGAGCAGCTGAGTGTGCTGCTATGCTAAATACACAGCAAGTGGCCACCTCCAGTCAAGCTGCCAACGACTCCTCCCTCTACTCACGGCTGCCCCTCGGGACGCAACCCAACCAGAGCGAGGCGGGCGCCGACTCCACTGGGGACGTCTTGCAACTGCAACGACGGCGTTCTCGGCCCCGCCCTCAACAGTCCTGTGGTAACTGTGGGTCTCGGTCTCATGTTTCAAGGGCTCAGAACTGCCCTGCCCGTGGCCAGACATGCCGTAGCTGCGGTAAGCACAATCACTTTGCCAACGTCTGTCGATCTTCCCCGGCTGGGTCAGAGGGCCACACCCCTCAGTCTTCAACCGCCGTCATTCACAAGGTGAGCTCTGGGCCAGTGTCATTCAAATCATGCACAGTCAACATTAATGATGTGTGCATCCCCCTGCTGTTGGACACCGGTGCAAGTATGTCTCTCCTGAATGTTGATACCTACAGTCAATTTTTCGGTTCACTGCCACTGTCCGCACCCTCAGCTGTCCTCTGTGGGTATGGAGACTCCAAAATCGATCTGGTTGGCTCTCTCCAAGTGACTGTCCGCTATGGAACCAAGCTGGTGCCCAATGCAGTTTTTCATGTGGCACGCCGTGGGGCCAACCTGATGGGCCTGGACCTGTTCTCCGCTCTGGGGTTCTCCCTCTTAGACACAAGGGGGGCAGCAATCCTGACTGTCGCCACACCTTGGCAGCAGAAGTGGCCATTGCTGTTTATGGGTCTGGGCTGCCTCTCCGCCTTCACCCATCAACCTCTCCTCAACCCTGCTGTGAAATCTGTCATCCAACCACTGCGCCGCATCCCGTTGGCTCTCCGTGATGGGGTCTCCGCCGAGCTGCAACAACTGCTGGAAGCTGGCATCATTGAACCGGTGGACGCGTCACCTTGGGTCTCAAACCTCGTGGTGGCTAAGAAGAAGTCGGGGGGCCTGCGTGTCTGCGTCGATCTACGTGCAGTAAATAAGGCAGTGGTCCCTGATAAGTATCCACTGCCCACCTCAGAAGAACTCACTGCTCAGTTCTATGGCTCTGAGGTGTTCTCCAAGCTCGACCTCAGACAGGGGTACTTACAGGTGCCCCTCCACCCCAGCAGCCGAAACCTCACAGCCTTTGTGACACATGCAGGAGTGTTTCGCTACACCAGGATGCCTTTCGGTCTCAGCTCCGCCCCTAGCTGCTTCCAGAAAATCATGGTCTCCGTGCTGGCTGGCATACTGGGCGTGGCCATTTATCTGGACGATATAGTGGTACACGGGCCCACCAGTGAAATCCAGGACAAGCGCCTTAACATGGTCTTCGCAGCCCTGTCCAAGCACAAGCTAACTCTCAATGCTGAGAAATGTGTCCTCTCTGTGCCAGCCATCGACTTCGTGGTGTTCCGGCTGTCAGCGAGCGGTGTAACTCCACTACAATCCAACGTGGACGCCATTCAGGCCATCCCTGAGCCCAGCTCGGCCGCCCAGGTCGCCTCCTTCCTGGGTATGACAAGTTACTACCTGAGGTTTCTTCCCCAGTACTCTGCGACCACAGCCCCCCTGCACCAGCTGCTGCGTAAGGACGAGCCATGGGTGTGGTCAAAGGCATGCAGTGACGCTGTGCGTGATCTCAAGAATCAACTGACTTCACCACCAGTGTTGGCTCACTTCGACATCTCCAGCTCCACCTTTGTGACCTGTGACGCATCAGCCACAGCGATAGGGGCTGTGCTGTCTCAAACCCAGAATGGTGTGGAGAAGCCCATTGCCTTCGCCTCCCGTGCCCTCAACCTGACCAAGCAGCGGTACTCCGTGGGTGAGCGTGAGGCGTTAGCCTGTATCTAGGCTTGTGAAAGGTGGCACCTCTACCTCTATGGCCGCTCCTTCACCCTCAGGACAGATCACCGGGCCCTGACAGCGCTGCTGTCCACATCTGGGACAGGCCACAAACCCCTGAGGCTGCACCGCTGGTCTGACCGCCTCCGCCAGTACAACTTCAGCCTGCAGTTCACCCCAGGCAGAGACAATGTTGTCGCCGACCTGCTCTCTCGCTCTGTCTCCACCCCAGCCCCACAGACGGACACTGACTGTGTGGAAAAGGACATTGTCCAAATCCTACACACACCCCTCCAGGCCACTGTCTCTCTGCAGGAGCTGAGGGCAGCCTCCGAACAGGACCCTGTCCTCTCCCAGCTCCGCACCTACATCCAGAACGGCTGGCCTCACAAGGTCCCAGAGGAGCTGGCTGCGTTCGCCCGAGTCAGACAGGAGCTCTCCTGCTGGAACGACACCTGCGTGGCATGTGGGTTTTGCACAGTGGTCCCAGCTGCTCTCCGTGCACCTGTTTTGAATACGGCGCATGAAGGCCACCTGGGCATTGTGAAACTGAAACAGCGCTGCCGAGACCTGGTGTGGTGGCCGGGGATAGACAGAGATATTGAGGCTCTGGTGAAGGACTGTTCTGCCTGCCTTGTGAGTGGCAAGACTGGCCACCAGACTCCCCCACCCCTGCAACCTCTCGCCTGGCCCTCTCAGCCCTGGGAACACCTGCAGTTGGACATTTGTGGTGAGATCCATGGAGTTCCCCACCACCAACGCTTCATGGTGGTCGCCTACGATCAACACTCAAAATGGCCTGAACTCACCACTTCCGGCACTGTGACCTCACAGATCATCATCGACTTCCTGGACTCTCTTTTCTCTCGCTGGGGCCTCCCAAAGGCCATCACCACTGACAACGGCCCTCAGCTGGTCTCTGCTGAGTTCACTGCTTATCTCGAAAGCAAGGGCATCCGTCATATACGCACTGCGTACTACCACCCCCAGGCCAATGGCGGCGTTGAACGTTTTCACCAGTCACTGAAGAACGGCCTCAGAGCACACATGGCCCAAGGGTGCTCTTTCACGCAGGCCATCCGTCACACTCTGCTGCACTATCGGGCCACAAAGCACTCGACCACAGGCGTCTCCCCAGCCTCTCTCATGCTAGGCCGGGAACTGTGCATGCCCCTTGACAGGCTCCGCCCCTCCACACCTCAGGCACCTCCCTCTGGGGTCAGAGCCTCAGTCACTCGTCAGCAGACGCGGATGAAGCAACGGTTTGACCAGTCAAAACGAACCAGGGTGCCAGACATCAATGTGTCAGACTGGGTCAGGGTCCGCAGGCCCCACAGGGACAATAAAATGGCTTCATACTGGTCCTCTCCTCTCCAAGTCACCCGTCAGCTGGGCCCAGCCACTTACCTCCTCAGCGATGGCACTCGGTGGCACTCCAGTCGTCTACGGAAGGTGTCAGCTCCGCCACACACAGCTGGTGACACAACCATAGCCATTCCCTCAGCATGGCGAGACGCCCCGGGGCTTCATGCAGCTCCTACACGGGCCCCAGACATTTCTGGGCCTCAGCTTCCCCTGCCATCTCCCTCCCCACCTCGGCCTGCCCAGCCTCAGGCCGCCCCGCGACCTGTTCGCACACGTTTACGCCCTGGCCACCTAGAGGACTTTGTGTCAACCTTTCATTTTCATGTTTGAAATCCTGCCGGGGGGGGGATGTTATGTCTGCACACATCGACAGTGCTGCATTTGATTTGGTGCTGTTCTATTGTGCTGGGATCGATTGGTGATGCCTGCGGGCTCTGGGTCGTTTGATCGGGTCTGCCTTTGATGCTGTGTCAGTCTAAATAAAGAATGCCACGGAGAGGTTGTGTCGAGCGACAGCGCTGTGTCCTGACGTGATTTAAAAATACAATACAATCATCGTAGTTTCCCGCGAGTTTCACCAATCATAGTAATGCTCCGCGCAAACCATTGAGTCATACGTCACCAAGCTAACTTCCTTGTTTCTGGTTGAGAAGATGCAGGCATGTGCGCCACGAACATTTCACATTTACCAACTAAAATTGCTGCCAAAGACCGCACCCTGATGTTCTGCACGGAAGCGTAAACTGGTTTGCACAACGTGCAACTTTGTGGTGGAACACAAACGAAAATCATCGCCTGACAAGCACTTCTCACCGCAAAGCACACCCGGAGAATGGCTGAAATGCGTGGACAACAGACGAGACAAATCACCACGACAGAGGTGTTGCATCCAGATCTGTTGCAAGCGCGGAAAGAAGCAAGGTGAGTTAGATTCAGTAAGCATGGTTAGTGGTGAGGTTCAGTGCACTTTAACTTTTAAGCCTGTTTGATGCTTTGTGGAATTCCCGCTAGGTGCAATTCTCCATTTACAAATAAAGCATATTTTGTCAGCATTTTGTAACCCAAAGCCTTTTTTTGGTAAGGCTACTTAAAACACTCAGAACAGTGCGTCTTTATTCTTACTGGGACAAGTCGCCTTACAATTGTAATAAAAAAAAACTATTTTAGCAATTTTCACTCGTTCCCGCAATTTAATTGCAAAAATAAAACCCGGCTAAAAACATCGCAACATGCATTGCAATATTTTTTACATTTTTTTAATTTTTTATAAAAGCTGCCGCGAAATCAGACATTTTAGGCCGTACCCCCCCCTGAAAAAAAGCCCGCGAAATCCTGGAGGAACTGAATTGTGATTAAAGCAAGAAAAAAAAGATAAAGTAACTACTAAAGAAAGCGGCGGAAGACGGGAATAGGGTCAAGGGAAGATGAGTGAGGTGGCTAATTTGCAGCCAGGTCAGGGAGTCATTCATTCCCACTTCCATTCATTCTCTCTCTCCCCCAGGATAATTGAGCCAGTCCACCTCCAGTGAGACAGAGACGGAGTTGGACTATAGAGCAGGCTGACATTGGCGTGTGATCACTCTAATTTGATTTATTTCCTGCTTGAATTTAGCTGGTAATTTTTGTCCCCCTCAGGGGTAATTCCTCTTTATAGATTAGCCCCTTTTGAAAACACAGAATGATGTCACACAGCATGGTTTCACTCTGAAAGTGGTAACATTTTGTTATATGGTCTTCATAATTTTTACTCTATCTATCTATCTATCTATCTATCTATCTATCTATCTATCTATCTATCGATGCCATCTTTAAGGTAGGCTTATGTGCTAGTAACTAAAGAACGTAGTGTCACAATAATGGCATTATCACATTTGTTTTGCTGCAAACTGAGTATAATTTTAACATTCACTTTTTTTCCATTGAACTGTAAAACTTGAATTGGTAGTGTGAAGTAGATCTGCTGCTCAGCCTCTTGGCAGTGCTGGTTTGTTGTTGAAGCTGTTGCTTTACACATTTCATAAATAATATAAGGTAAATACAGTGTATAGTGGGTTTGCTTAAAGTTAAAGGTAGTTGCAGTAAAATGTGTGACGTCACAACCTTATCTGTCTTCGTATCGTCAAATAATCCTGTCGGCGTCCGGGTAGCGTGGCGGTCTATTCCGTTGCCTACCAACATGGGGATCGCTGGTTCGAATCCCCGTGTTACCTCCGGCTTGGTCGGGCGTTCCTACAGACACAATTGGCCGTGTCTGCGGGTGGGAAGCTGGATGTGGGTATGTGTCCTGGTCGCTGCACTAGCGCCTCCTCTTGTCGGTCGGGGCGCCTGTTCGGGGGGGGAGGGGGAACTGGGGGGAATAGCGTGATCCTCCCACGTGCTATGTCCCTCTCGCGAAACTCCTCACTGTCAGGTGAAAAGAAGCGGCTGGCGACTCCACATGTATGGGAGGAGACATGTGGCAGTCTGCAGCACTCCCCGGATCGACAGAGGGGTTGGAGCAGCGACCGGGATGGCTCGGAAGAATTGGCCAAGTACAACCGGGGAGATAGAGGGGAAAAATAATATTAATAAAAAAAAAGAGAGACTCATATGGGCGCCCTGGTTGAATTTGTAGGTTTGTCAGTATTGTGGCTGTCTCAATATGATATTAATATTGTAATGTAATTTCAAACGCAGCTATAAGTTAAATTGTCTGACTTGCCTTAGTGAATTGTAAAGTAGTTATAGGTCAGGTTTAGCAGCTTAGAACATGATAAACCCTGCTTAACACTGTTGTTGTAATGTTTGAAATTCATCTACTTTTGCAAAATTTCAGTAAGAATTCCTTAAAATAAACACACATTTGAAAAACCCAGTTTTCATGGAAGTGCCAAAAACCCTCCCATTCAAATTTTGATTGACAGGTGAAATGAGAACAGATCCATATGGGTGCATGCACTGGTGTGTTAACAACTATTAGCTTGCATTTTTCAAAATCTAGCAGCTATTCATCCGTATCAAAATGAGGCAGAATTGGATCCAGAATACCGACCTGATGTTGATTCACCTCCAATTTGAGGAGAGCAGTACATCAGTGAATGATAAATAATGATAAAACGGGAGTGGCAGTGGCTGGCTAGTGCTACAAGCTTTCATGCTACTTGTATTTATTGCAGCTCACATCGGTGGTCCCTAGCATAATGGCGAGTGAGTGAATGCCTGGCGATTTCGCTTGTTAAAGAGCAGGGTAACCAAGTTGTCAGATTTGCTTTAAAATACTTTATAAATGTGGGAGATGTATTGCTGTTGACATGTTAAAATGTGTTGAACCATGTATAGAACTGATTTGCGGAGTTAGACCGTTTTGGGGTATTTTTCCCGTTTTCCTTTCTTGATTTTTTGGCCAGCTTCCTTGGTGACGTCGCCGTCTTCCTTTCAGTGCCACGCCCCCAGAATCTGAAACCAGTGGACGCTGCAGATTTTTACACGTTTTTGAAGCTTTGTTTTATATACTTCGCAACATTTTTAATCATACAGAATTGGCTGGGTGGTTACTGATATGTTTTCCTGGGGTATGGGTATCCCAAAACACAGATTTGAGCTCAGTTACCCGCCACTTTAAAGTGTCTAGATGGAATCCGATAGTGTCACAGATTCACAAAAACAGGACTCAATCATCTAGGTGGATATTAAATTTGTTTCTCCTGTTATTTCTATTGGAACAAGTTAGTGAAGCTTCGCTCAGATAGAGTTAAAGCAAGCAATTTCTCAACCAGGCAAAACGTCATTTGCCATGTTCGCTGTCACATCGAGCTAATTAGGACAGATCAATTACATAAAAGTATGTCAAGCGATAAGAAAAATCGCTCGCTCACATTAAGTCATGTTAGGATGGACTGTAACAGATTACTACAGTAGCTAGCAAGTGATGATAAATCATCACTATCTATTCTTGTCGTATTCATATAACTACATCCCAAAATTCAGCCAGTTGAACTCAAACTGACCTTTCTTAAGTAACCAAGGTACTCATAAGCCCCCGTTTTGATAAGGCAAGACATCAGGAGCCATTTTGGTTATGAGGCCAAAATTAAAGATGTACATTATTAATATATCTATGAGACCAGGGTATTATTCTTACCCTGGGTTTCCATTAAACATTTGCAGAAAAAGGCTTTTCACAAGACCTGACCTTTAATCAGAAAATAAGAAACTGGTACACTGACACCAAATTTCTATTTTACCATTTACCGTGGAAATTTAATTTGTTAGTCTTAATATTGTTCTCTTTAATTGCCCATCAGAGGCAATAAAGTTATTTGATCGAATTTCTGGTTTAGTTGCTTGTTAGCTGTTTTTTTTTTTTTTTAGATTTTGCTCCTTTTTTCCCCCCAATTGTATCTGGCCGATTACCTCAGTCTTCCAAGCCATCCCGGTCACTGCTCCACCCCCTCTGCCAGTCAGGGGAGGGCTGAGGACTACAACATGCCTCCTCTGATACATGTGGAGTTGCCAGCCGCTTCTTTTCACCTGACAGTAAAGAGTTTCGCCAGGGGGACGTAGCACGTGGGAGGATCACACTATTCCCCCCAGTTCCCCCTCCCCCCTGAATAGGTGCCCCGAGCAACCAGATGAGGCGCTAGTGCAGCAACCAGGACACATACCCACATCCAGCTTCCCACCCACAGACACAGCCAATTTGTGTCTGTAGGGATGCCTGGCCATGCCGGAGGTAACATGGGGATTCAAATTGGTGATCCCCAACAGAGTAGACCACCATGCCATCTGGACTTTCAAATCTGTGCTGCTTTAGACAGAGCAATAACATTCAACTTAACACACACCTGCGTGCTAAACCCCTGTACTGGTTTTGCTGAACACGTCCTAACCTGCAGCTGTGCTACTCAAATACTAAGTCCCAAAGAACTACCCCACTCATTTATATACTGCCAGTCAGATCAAATCATCAAATTATGGTTTCAAATTATGAAACCTCACTCCCTCCTTACCGCCACCTCTGATACTTGTCACTGAAGGAGGGAGAAAGAGAGAGTTGATTCTCTTAAACCATAGGAAAGGTTTAGGTATGTCGGAGAACACTCATTTGTGTAATGATATTGTCTTTACAGATTTAAATGTACTGCTAAGTACATTAATGTTTTCATGCACAGATTGGGAGTACACACATCTTTTGTAATAAAAAAAGATGTACACTACCGTTCAAAAGTTTGGGATCACCCAAACAATTTTGTGTTTTCCATGAAAAGTCACACTTATTCACCACCATATGTTGTGAAATGAATAGAAAATAGAGTCAAGACATTGACAAGGTTAGAAATAATGATTTGTATTTGAAATAAGATTTTTTTTACATCAAACTTTGCTTTCGTCAAAGAATCCTCCATTTGCAGCAATTACAGCATTGCAGACCTTTGGCATTCTAGCTGTTAATTTGTTGAGGTAATCTGGAGAAATTGCACCCCACGCTTCCAGAAGCAGCTCCCACAAGTTGGATTGGTTGGATGGGCACTTCTTTGAGCAGATTGAGTTTCTGGAGCATCACATTTGTGGGGTCAATTAAACGCTCAAAATGGCCAGAAAAAGAGAACTTTCATCTGAAACTCGACAGTCTATTCTTGTTCTTAGAAATGAAAGCTATTCCATGCGAGAAATTGCTAAGAAATTGAAGATTTCCTACACCGGTGTGTACTACTCCCTTCAGAGGACAGCACAAACAGGCTCTAACCAGAGTAGAAAAAGAAGTGGGAGGCCGCGTTGCACAACTGAGCAAGAAGATAAGTACATTAGAGTCTCTAGTTTGAGAAACAGACGCCTCACAGGTCCCCAACTGGCATCTTCATTAAATAGTACCTGTTAGAGCCTGTTTGTGCTGTCCTCTGAAGGGAGTAGTACACACCGGTGTAGGAAATCTTCAATTTCTTAGCAATTTCTCGCATGGAATAGCCTTCATTTCTAAGAACAAGAATAGACTGTCGAGTTTCAGATGAAAGTTCTCTTTTTCTGGCCATTTTGAGCGTTTAATTGACCCCACAAATGTGATGCTCCAGAAACTCAATCTGCTCAAAGAAGTGCCCATCCAACCAATCCAACTTGTGGGAGCTGCTTCTGGAAGCGTGGGGTGCAATTTCTCCAGATTACCTCAACAAATTAACAGCTAGAATGCCAAAGGTCTGCAATGCTGTAATTACTGCAAATGGAGGATTCTTTAACGAAAACAAAGTTTGATGTAAAAAAAATCTTATTTCAAATAAAAATCATTATTTCTAACCTTGTCAATGTCTTGACTCTATTTTCTATTCATTTCACAACATATGGTGGTGAATAAGTGTGACTTTTCATGGAAAACACGAAATTGTTTGGGTGATCCCAAACTTTTGAACGGTAGTGTATATATGGAGAGCATGGCTGCACTTATCCACATAACAGTAGAGGAGTAGCCCATGTTAACTGGCATACCTCAAGTCATAACCTGAGTTTGCCCAGGTAAAAGTTTTTTGAGTCCTTATTCAATAGATTAGTAAACATATCTTTCAGCTAAACGTGAATCAATTTGCTTCATGGTTGGTTTTCTTTCAGCATTGATAATTTATACTATACGCCATACTAATTTAAAATGGCCCTCATTGATGATATGCTTTATCAGATATTTACTTAATTGACAGTATTGCGGAGTAAAAGTAATTCAGCTTAACTTAAGCAGTGGGGGCCAGCTTAACCTAAGGTTTATTTGGGAAAACAATTATTATGCAGAATTGCCAGTCAGTCTGTTAATTTACCAACTCAGCAGTCATTTTGCACATTTACCATAACATATATGATAAGCTGCTGTGCCTATCTAATAATAATAACAATAAGTGATAATAATAATAGTGTCTGTGTGGGTTTCCTCTGGGTGCTCTTGTTTCCTCCCACAGTCCAAAGACATGCAGGTCAGGTGAATGAGCCGTACTAAATTGTCCCTAGGTGTGAATGTGTCAGCCCTGTGATGGACTGACAGCCTGTCCAGGGTGTCTCCCCGCTTGCTGCCCGATTATTGCTGGGATAGGCTCCTGCATCCCTCGACTCAAATTCAGATAAGTGGCTTGGATAATGGATGGATGGATGGATGGATAATAATAATAATAATAATAATAATAATAATAATAATAATGCATTTTATTTATGGGCGTCTTTCAAAGCACTCAAGGACACATTGAGCAGCACTGTATCACACATCATAAAATCAAACAAAGCATATAGGTATAACATCATCATCAGTGCAAAACTCAACATGGATGTAACCATTAAAGTCGGGATCAGACTGAATTCGCAAGTTTTAACAGGTGCATAGGAAAGCGAGTCAATATTGCAAATGTCTTGTGATAGAGAGTCCCAGAAGTGGGGGGCAGAGCGACTAAAGGCTCCAGACCCCATGGTAGTTGAGCGGGCAGATGGTATAGTGAGTTGGATGGCAAAAGATGATCTGAGTGTATGGGAGAGTGTGTGGATATGAAGGAGTCTATGTAAAATGACAACAGACGTATTCTTAACCCCCCTCCCCGCCGTTCAGGGATGGTCATTTGAAACATGTCTCTCACTAAACGGTGGGTCCAGATGAACTGATTAAACTTTCTGTGATTTCTGTACCTGGATTATTGAGTATGCATGACGTGTGTTATTGTTACTTACCATGAGACTCATGGATTTGGGTTATAAATTGAGTTCTTGCTCAGCACTGCTTCATTTCCAGGGACAATAGATTGTATTGTTCTAAACTGCATGATTACTTGCCATAAAAAATTAATAAGTCAAAAACTTGATTTTGATTCAGCCTTTCCTGTTTTCCAAATTATGAACTTCTCATACGCTTTAAATTGACATTTCACATGTAACCCATGAGGTGCCCCTCGTGGGCCTGAGGGGGAAAAAAAAATCGAGAAAGCAACTGTCAAATGAAACGGGGGATCAAAAATGAGCTGTCAGAGGAAAAACAATCTATCAATACTTAGTGGTCCAATAAATACTGGGAGGTTCCCAAAAAACTCCCAAAAAACAGTAGGTAATTTAGTCTGGAATGTTTACTTCCTATTTACAGACATGGCAAATTCTGATAGGATTTAAATCACCGAAGTAACAGGAAATAATTCCAATCACAGGACCTCCTCAGGTAAAATGTATGCCATCAGAATAGCGCAAAATATTAACAAAAATTATTTATGGTGTCAGATTTATGTCATATGTAGCAAGCATGATAAAACATCCTCCACGGGCAAATTATTTTGTTTCATGTACGCAAATATGGCATGTATGATTGTGTTTAGAAATGAGAGGGAGAAAGTATGTGTGTGTGTGTGTGTGTGTGTGTGTAACAGCTTAGTGTGGAATATTACTGATAATTGCCAATTGTATGACATGATAAAAGACTGTTTTTTCAGATATGGCCCCTTGTCTGTAGGGAAGCTTAGTAGGGCTCTGAGAAATCTGTTCCATTTTTTCCCATTTTCTCAGTTTAATTATTTGGTTGTGATTTTTGTCTTTCTACCCATTCTTAATGTAAGAACATTTGCTAATCAACTACAACAGCAAAAACAAAAGTAAAATTACATTTTGAGCTAATTTGAATAGAAGTGCTTACATAAGAGATAAAGTACAAATAAGAGCATTAATTAGAGTATCTTTTCATTACCATTGAGCACATTTTCATCCCTTGGCATCATATATTGACAAGCATTGATATACGATGCACAAGGTGTCCCTCTGTGTCAGGTAGCGAGATCTACCCGAGATCTACCCGTGGACTTGACCTTAAATTTAACTGCTCATTAACCTTACTCCTACACTTAAACACTTCCTTACCTGTATGCCATTACTATGCAGACATTAATTAGGCCAAACTATCCAAGGAGAAGATTTGAAGGTGCAAGGTAAAAAAGCTTTTGGCATCCAACACTGCCAAGACAATAGTCAGTTGAACACCAGGAGTGTCTCTATACAGACACGAAACGTTTCCCTGAGTGTTCTGCCTTCAACTGAGCCGTTAATGCCATGCCTCCAAGGTTACTTTTGACATTGTTGTCTTCTGTAATCCTGGTCATTTCACATTATTTTCTCTATCATGTAGCTATAACAAACCCACATGCTTTTTTTTGTTTTTTGTTTTTTTTTGTTTTTTGGATTTCCCCCCTTTTTCTCCCCAATTGTATCCAGCCAATTACCCCACTCTTCCGAGCCATCCCACTCACGAGCCGTCCTCACCCCCTCTGCCGATCCGGGGAGAGCTGCAGACTACCACTTGCCTCCTCCGATACATGTGGAGACGCCAGCCGCTTCTTTTCACCTGACAGTGAGGAGTTTCACCAGGAAATGTAGCGCATAGGAGGATCACACTATTCCCCCCGGTTCCCCCTCCGCCCTGAACAGGCGCCCCGACCGACCAGAGGAGGCGCTACTGCAACAACCAGGACACATACCCACATCCGGCTTCCCACCTACAGACACGGTCAATTTGTGTCTGTAGGGACGCCCGGACAAGCCGAAGATAACACGGGGATTAGAACCGGTGATCCCCATGTTGGTAGGCAACAGAATAGACCGCTACGCTACCCAGATGCCCACAAACCCACATGCTTTTAATGGTGTCCACATGGTGACATGCACACATGCATAAAGACACATAAGCGTGACTGGTTTTCTGCGACGGAGAACGACGGGTCTAAGGACACGTTACTTTAAGTTCTTAGCACATTCACATTTTTAGTAATATCCCCCAAATTACTAGTTCGGTGCATCTGTGAACTTACATCTGAAATCCGCTTTCATGTCTCCATCCCATTATTCCGTCTGTTTTCTGCATTGCTGAAATCATAGGGCCCTAGCTTAGCATCTGTCACGTCGCAAGTTCTAATGGGCCCAGTCAGCTATCCTAAATCCACAGCATACTGCCATTTCAAGGTACCACTGAACAGCAGCGTAACAAATCAGCACCAGGCCCCAATGCAAGATGGTCTAAGTAGGCTCCGGCCTGCCCATCACAATCACAGGTAACATAACGTCGTGTCAGTAGCGAATGAAAGAAGTGAAAGCACACAGCTTTAAAATGATCAGCAACCGCTGCACATTTAAAACCTAAATGAAATGATTACTCAGTAAACAGACCGTGGTGCTATAGAAAATGACTCATAATAGCAAAGCCTTAGATAGTGATAGACTAGCCTACTTAACAAAATCTGGTGTCGGAGCACCATAACAGATGAAAACATAATCGGTGACAGCACACCCGCACATAGACAAAATTATTAATGTCTGTGCATAGGCCTTCTCAACACAAAACACAAGTGTGTAGGTAAATAATCATCGTGCAAGAGGTAGTTCAAGCAATCTGATTGGTCAACTGGACATTTAGCATGTGATCAAATCAGCATGACGGCACACCTCGCTGTCTTCAAATTAAAAATCTGTCACCAACATAAATATTACTCCGCCATTGATTAAAATATTACATACATACTATCTTAAAAATGCATGTGAAGTTCACAGACATAATAGTTAAATCTGTCCATGTGATTTTTTTTTCAGCAGATATCTTAGTTACAAGAAGGAGCTAGCAAGGCAGTTTTGTCTGTATATGTGTGGTATTCAGTGTGGGAAATCCCATGATCTCTAGAAAGCATTGGCTCAAGTTTGCAGGTTGACTCAACAGGGATTAGAAATCATCTGTTTCTGTTGTTACTAAGGATCTGCCTACTTGCTGGAGTAGTAAAGTAGGTTTCATTATAAATGAGTCCACTTACGTGACTGATTGTTTTCCAGGTATTGGTCAGACACCATATATTTCCAAGGAAATAGAGATAACACTAGCAAAAAGTTTTTTAAATTTATTTGAGAGCGAATCGCCCCACAGTATGAATAGATTTTGACTATATACAGTGCTGCTTGAAAGTTTGTGAACCCTCCAGACATGGTCACTGTTTTTGTAAAAAACATTAAAATAAGCTTATTACACATACATCCAAATCCCAATTTGTAAAGCACACCTTCCAAATAATGGACACACACACAAAAAGAGATATATTTTCATTATTTAATTCAACAAAGGTAGTTTATTTCATAAAAACTGAAAATTTAACATGTGCAAAAGTATGTGAACCCTTGTATTAGTAACTTGTGGCTCCTCCTTTTGCAGCCATTACTTCAACCAAACGTCTTCTGTAACCACTCACCAGTGTCTCGCATCTGCTTATGGGGCTTTTTGCCCACTCCTCCTTGCAGAACTCAGCCAGTTGAGAGAGGTTGGAGGGACATCTGGTATGTACCAACTTCTTCAGGTCTCGCCACAACATTTCAATTGGATTAAGATCCGGACTTTGACTGGGCCTATCCAGAGTACGAATCCTCTTTCTCTGAAGCCATTCCTTTGTAGTTTTGCTGGAATGCTTTGGGTAATTGTCTTGTTGCATAATCAATTTTCGTCCCAGCTTCAACTCCCTGACTGATGGCAGGAGATTCTGGTCAATAATGTGTTGATATGCCGGAGAATTCATGGTTCCTTGGATAATATGGAGTCGTCGAGGTCCAGAAGCAGAAAAGCAGCCCCAGACCTTCACATTTCCACCACCATGCTTCACTGTTGGGAGGAGGTTCTTTTCTTCATATGCAGTGTTGGCTTTTCTCCAAACATGTTGGTTTTGATTGTGACCAAATAATTCTATTTTGGACTCGTCTGTTCAGAGAATGGACTTCCAGAAGGTCTCTGGTTTGTCCAAGTGCTCTCTGGCAAAGTTGAAATGGGCAGCTTTGTTCTTTTTTGAGAGCAGAGGCTTCCTTCTAGCAACCCTCCCATGAATGTCATGGCTATTCAATTTTCGTCCGATTGTAGACGCATTCACATTTGTCCCAGATGCTACCAGAGAGGTCTGTAACTCTCTAGAGGTGATGTGTGGGTTGGCCTTTACCTGATTTATTATTTTTCTGGTGCTTCTGGGTGATAGTTTTGATGGGTGTCCACTTGTAGGCAGAGTTGCTGTCCTGTTGAAGGCCCTCCATTTGTAAATTATTTGTCTTACAGTGGATGGATGGAGCTGGAATCTTTTGGAGATGGTCTTATATCCCTCCCCAGACTGATGGGCTATCACTACCCTCTTCTTCATGTCCTCGGATATCTGTTTTGCTCTCGGCATTGTTGATTTGTATGGGACCACAGTGGTTTGGTTGGTTTCCTCTCTCTTTTAATTAGTGCAGGCCAAACCCTTTCCCAAGGATGTCTCATTTCATTGGTCTGCTTCAATGATTAATTAAGCACCCAAATGTGTTTCACCCGAGTCTGTTACCTGCTTGACTTAACCAATGCAGCTGGGGGTTCACTTACTTTTGCACATACACTAATTTCATGTTTCATGTAGTTTTTGGGCTACTTAAACAAGTCCCACTAAACAAGTACATGCAACTGATAAACATATATCTGACATTTCATGCATAAAAACTGGTGATGATAGAATAAGAAAATCATGGTAAAACAACAGAAAAATCTAAACTGCTCAAGGGGTTCACATACTTTCAAGCAGCACTGTATTTTAATTTGGCGACACGGTGGCACAGTAGTTAGCGCGGTCGCCTCACAGCAAGAACGTCCTGGGTTCAAGCCCCGGACTAGTCCAACCTTGGTGGGTCAGCCCAGGTCGCCCTCTGTATGGAGTTTGCATGTTCTC
The DNA here is from genome assembly GCF_029633865.1 of Lampris incognitus. Lineage (NCBI taxonomy): Eukaryota > Metazoa > Chordata > Actinopteri > Lampriformes > Lampridae > Lampris > Lampris incognitus. The sequence goes on from NC_079217.1 coordinate 36,318,790, forward strand.
CCCGTGTCTGTGTGGTTTTCCTCCAGGGGCTCCGGTTTCCTCCCACAGTCCAAAGACATGTAGATCAGGTGACTCGGCCATACTAAATTGTCCCTAGGAATGAAAGTGTGTGTGAGTGTTTGTGTGTGTGTATGTGTTTGTGTGTGGGCCCTGTGATGGCCTGTCCAGGGTGTCTCCCTGCTTGCCGCCCAATGACTGCTGGAATAGACTCCAGCATCCCTGCGACCCTGAGAGCAGGATAAGCGTTTAAGGTAATGGATGGATGGATTTTATTTTGTTGGTAACTGTTGTATAATCGCAATGTTACACTTGAGTGTGTGACTGCATCACTGTTGTGCCAGTAATGATGGTAAAGCACACCCTCTTAGGTAATATTGCTTGAGACAGTGCTACTTACGTCATAGACGCACTCTTCGGGCTTTTAGCTGTGTAAAATCTATTCTACTGCATAGTACGCAGCAGTACGCATGTCCATAATTACATGCAGGCACACTTTACATATTTTTTAACATACTGTACACTGTAGACACAGTGCTCGAGATCTTTGATACGATAATGGCGATATTAAGAGGGGTCCGTGTGAGCGGGCCCTAACTGTTGCGGGCCCAATACAGCTGCATTATCTGAATATATGGTAGGTTCTCCGATGCCATTGAATAGATTATAATTGTTTCTCTTACCTTAATTATTAAAACTAAAGTGGACAAGCATCAACATTTTCTATGACGTTTGTCAAGAATTATTATTTATGAGAATTATTAGTTATGAGTTACACAAAGAATATGTGACTCAACACTATTTTGGAGGAGCACGGTCATCCCAAGTCCTGTTTTTCACCCATCAGTATACCGATTAATTTCTACCTAACAGAAAAACTCCACCTGTTTCTCGACATACTATGGCTAGTGAGACCACGTTTTGTTGGATTGTCAGTGGGAGCAGCTCACATGTGACCACATATTTGTATTTACCTTAGTCCTATGTTTATACAAACATATCAAAGTCCAAGGTTGTACCGAGCTTCAGTATCTTTGGTACAGCTGTCCTTTAATGTCTATCAGCAGATCTTCCTATGTTCTAGTATGAAATTGAATCATTTTATCAATTTTATCATGAATATTCATTATTGCTATCATGAACAGCATGATGATTGGTGTGGCCACTAGTTGGTACCAGTAACATTAATTAGGCATGGTGATGGCTATGTATATAGTCTTTAATTATTCAGTCCCCTGCAGTGTTGGTTTGGTGTTTTTGCTGTTGCGTTCACTCACCATTTATTATGTAAAATACATATATCTGCTTGGTCTTCAGCCAAACATTTAAGCAATGAGTGCAGTTTTAAGTATGTACTTTAAACATATTTTGTGATCTAACCTTTAAATTATATCCATTACTGTATATTTTTCTTGCTGCTAATGTAGGTTTTCTACACAGTAGTGTCCTTCTGAGTCTGACATGTATCTCTCTATGTTGACAATGAGGTGAACACGTGGCCAGAGTCAATTCAATTCGCCAAAACAGTCTACATGTGCCGAAAGCTCTCCGCAGAGAAAGAATAATAAAGCAGCATTACTGAAAAGGAAGAACAACTTGATCAGAAAGGCAAATAAACCTGCCAGAACAAAATCCATTTTAGGTTCACAACTTTAACAGAAGGGATATCTTTGTTTGGTCTTTACCTTCACTATATGGCACAGAGAGCGAGTGAATAGTAACTTCTTCGAGACATTGTTCATGATGATGAGATGCATTGTCACAGCCATCTTCCTGACACTCAGTGAAAATAGACCAGATGACTGACTGGAAGAAGCCATGCTGTCTTCTATTTGCTCATTCACTCACAGCATGTTGAACAGATAATTCAGCATTATGTGCTGACTGATTCATACCAACTTACACACAGTTTCACACACAAATTTACCAACTAAGACACAAAACACAGAAATGAAAATTATTAATCTACACACAAGCATTTTTTTTTTTTGCTCACAGAAACAAAGCTTTTATGGGTTTGAATTACCCAACTGTCTTCAATGAACTACAACAATCGTACTGACATACGTACATATTTTTCTGCCTTTACAGAGAGAGTGTATTTGTGGTAATTCATAGCTCCGTTCTCTTCCATCATGTTCCTACTTTGTTACTGGGGATGTTTTTGTTTATCCACTGTTGGTCAACTGATATGCATTATATTTAAAGCTGAAATCTGTGACTTTTATCCATAAATGAAACATTGTTTCCTCCATTTGAGTCAGGTCACATAAAACTATTTCGCATCTTTACAATGGTTGGAGACACTGTGCCATCTCAATATACCACTGTTGAAATTGTTGATCTGATGGCATGAGCACTGGTGCAGTTGCAAAAACGTACATGATGGAAACAACTCCAGCAGAAAAAAAAGATTGAAACATGATGTGGATTTTGCAGTGCTTCTGCTGAACAGACAATATTACTGTAGAACGCTTCTGTGATATAGTGTAATGGCATTTGTAATGCATTGTAATACTACCTACATTAGCTTTTGTCCAAGTTGACCATTTTTACAAGGGTGGGGAACGTTTACTGGTGAGCTGACTGCACATGGGCGACACTGTCTGCTTACACCTTGTTTGTAATTCAAGAACATCAGTTGCAATAGGAGTATTTTTCACTGCCTACTACATCAAACTATATCAGTACACTGTCCATCCATCCATTCATTATCCAAACCGATTATCCTGCTCTCAGGGTCGTGTGGATGCTGGAACTTATCCCAGCAGTCATTGGGCAGCAGGCCGGGAGACGCCCTGGACAGGCCACCAGAATTGCGACATTGTCAAATGGATAAAATGATATCAAAGGGAAATATCGCCTCTCCATAATGTACACATCCAGGAAGCACCACTGGTCTATATTGTCTTTTGAAACATGAGCAACTTTCGTGAAGCCCATATTTACATAGAAAATGGTAATTTCCTGTTCAGAGAGCCAGTCCCACAGTCACTACATGTACCAGCATGCACTCTGTGAGGATGCAGCCATCTTGACAAGTAGCCACAACTGTAATGTTTCTAGTACAGCCACACACCCTCTCTCTGTAGTCTTAGTTTTTCATTTCCCAAGAATTTGATGTCATTTGACACATTTTCCGAAGGCAGTGCAAACAGAGAACGATTTACTCTATATACTCAGAGTACATTTCATCAAGCAAATCACCATCCTCTGTGTGATTGCATCATGTTCTTGTTACTGAGCCTCTTGTTGTGTTTGAGTGCAGTCATTCTTTAATGAAGAAAAGTTACGGATTGCACCTTTAAGACCACTCAGTCTGGTCAATAACATCCAAATCTTTTCTGTATTTCTCAGATATAACTATCGTAATATGTTCATGTATGGATATTGTTGACAGCATTTTTCCCCATTCATGGAATTTTTACACCATGTGTCATGTATTCCATAAATTCTACTCTAATTGCCTGTGTAACGGGGGCAGTCCTATGGTGTTCTATGCCGGTCAGCCTGCTGCACGCCCGTCACTCTCATCGTTAGCTCTGCGTTGTGTTCTAGTTGGGTGGGGCCCCAGGTGTTGTTGGGGGGGCCCTCAGTCTCTCATCATCATCATCATCATCATCATCATGATCAAGGAAGGAGGGGGGGACACACAGGACTCTATTTGTCCCACCTTGCCATTTATTTTCTGTACGAAATCACAGGAAAGAAAAGGAAATAGAATGTTGTCTGTCTCATAACATAGCTATAGGACAGTCACCTCTCAGCTCTATAGCCAGCGCGAGCTGAATTCTTCTTTCCTTGCGGTTTCAAACCCTTCGACAAACGTCCAGTCCTCCAGCTAGAGCGGTGTTTCTTACGGACATGGGGGTTGAAGCTCAACCACTGCCCGGACTTCACTCGTGTGCATTAGAAGGAGAAACCATCCACGGGACTCCGATGTAAGAAAGGATAAACAAGTATTTTATCCCACAGCTTGCAGTATCTTCTTACAGGGATACTCAAGGTTACGTTCTCCTCAATCAGCAAAACTGTGCTACGGTAAGAAACACGCGTGGTTCGGCTCGGTCGCTGCTTGACACTCCCCCCACAAAACAAAAATGGCCTCTCCCGCGTTCCCTCTTCCGTGTACCCACAAGACCTCTCTCTTAAAGCGACAGTACAGGTATATGACGGTCGTTATAAAACATACATAAAAGTAAATAATGACATAAAATAAAATGTAGTAAACCCAAATAACAGCACACAGACAGGATTTGGTGATATTTCATACTCAAACAAAATAAAATAAAAACATTAATTTTAACCTGGTTACACCTGTCAAAAGTTATACATTCTACTTTTGTAATGTTGATACATCTCATGTATTTTAAGTGAGCAAAGGTTCTTTGCTTAGTAAGAAAACATCTGATTTGGATTTTGAACACTTAATGTAAAGAAAATGCAAGCAAAACAAGAACACACAAGTATAATACATATAAACAGCTTAAAATGTGGGCACACATGCAAACACACACATACTGGGGTTGCCATGATATCAAATTTAATTATCATGGCAAAATACCCTGATAATGTTTATTAGTGATGTCATTAAAATATCACTTAGAAAACATCTCAATTATTGTTTATTGTGTTTTTAGCATCTTGATTGCCATATTCAAAAGCACATCATCTTTACTGCAAATGCAGAACATCATCATTCGTGCAAGTGCAGAACTAAAGAAAAATTTTACGTAAAGTAACTTGATTTTTTTAGTATTACACTTTATTACATTGCTATACCATCATCTGTAACTGATGGTTGTATCTTACAGCGATATCTAATTCTGTAATATCGTACAGAATGCTTAATGACATCAATATTCAATGATTGGTTTTACACTTCATGTCACATCCGGTGACGCCACATCTGAAAAGGTCAAATGTGTTCCCCTAGGAAAAACAGCTCTTTCTCTCCTTTTGAACAGCAAAGAGATGCAGAATTATTCATTTTTCTCTAGGGAACTGCCTTTGATATGGTGTTGATGGTTTACACTGCCATTATCATAGCCTTCAATGATCCTGCAGCTCTAACTGAAACTGCAAAAAACAGGTATTTGTCTTTTTCCATGCGAAAACAAACAAAATAAATGGTTGAATCTGAATAACACATTGCCCATGTTACCCCAAATTCTGTGACCATCAGCGCCACCACACTGTTGTCACTAGACAGCATTGCTAAGGGACACCCACTCTCCCAAATCTTTTTTTAAAATCTTTTTATCCTCCCCAATTGTATCCGGCCAATTACCCCTACTCTTCCGAGCAATCCTGGTCACTGCTCCACTCCCTCTGCCAATCTGGGGAGGGCTGCAGACTACCACATGTCTTCTCCAATTCATGTGGATTCGCCAGCCGCTTCTTTTCACCTGACAGTGAGACGTTTCACCAGAGGAACGTAGCACATGGGAGGATCACACTATTCCCCCCAGTTCATCCTCCCATCCGAACAGGCGCCGACTGACCAGAGGAGGCGCTAATGCAGTAACCAGGACACATACCCACATCCAGCTTCCCATGTGTTGTGGCCATCCCCGTGTTGGTAGGCAACATAATAGACTGCTACCCCACCCACATGCCCTCTCTGTCAGATCTTTACCATGACTTTAACCACACCTAACCCATAGCTAAGCTTAACCACACGTAACTCATACCTAAATTTAAATATCTCGTATTACACCACCAGGTACACAGGTAATGAGCTGTACAAGCCATTTCAAAATCTAGCCACTTGTGACATCACATTGGCTGGCTTTGATCAGTCACTTCCCAATGTGGTATCGCAACTGGTTAGATTTTAAAATGGCTTGTATGGCTCATTACCTGTGCACCTGGTGTGCATAATACCAGATCTTTATTTAAGAGGTGGGAGAACATAGAGATCCTCCAGTCTGCCACCAGACTCTTGGACCCATATTTTTGCTTTAATCAAACATGGTCCCAATTTAAAATGATAGTATTTTGGTATGACATCGGCATGCACTGGCCTCATTATGGCCTGAATGCTGTAATGGGGGAAAAAAAAGGCATTACTCCATGCATTTGCAAAACTAGTGGGGTGGTTATTTTTTAAATGACTTGAGGATTTTATTTGAATAGATTTTGTTAGATGTGGAGTACATTCTAATGCCCACTGCTTTTTTTTTTTTTTTGAACTGACAAATTGTTGATAAGAGCTTGGCTCATGTTAGAGTTGTGTTGTGACCTCTGAAATGTGTGTTGCTTGGGAAGAGGAATACAGGGATGGAGGGGTAACGTGAAATTACTGTAAGCAAAATAAACATCAAACAGCACACCCCATTAAGTGTGTCTTAGCTTTATTATTATAGCTAGAAAGTTGTACAATATTACCATTTCATATTTTGAATAGCATCATTAATGTGAACATTGGTATATCATGCCACCCCTAACACACACACACACACACACACACACACACACACACACACACACACACACACACACACACACACACACGCACACACAATGTCTTAGGTCAATAGCTGTCTTTTTCTAAATTAGGGTTATGGCAGAGATTATAGCAAAAAAGACTGTTACATCATGTCACATTTTTTGTAAATATGAAGACAATATTGACATTTAAAAAATGTGTGATACTACATTATAGCATTTACTCAGATATTTCTCATTGGCATATATGAGCTGTAGGACCAGTTGGCTGGTTTCCCACCTCCTCTTTGCCTACCCATCTTATTCTCTTTTGTTTTTCCAAACTTACCTTACCTTCCATATCTTGAGTAACCTCTGTTAACAATCTATCAGGTGTTATGTTGTCACATTAAGGCAACAAAACCTGATGTAGTTGTATTCATGCTATTAAGGTAAATACGTATAATCCCTTCTTTTAGTTTGGAGGGTGTGATAAGAGGAATGCACGTTTAAGGTCAATGGAAAGAAATAAGTGCAAGAAGGATGAGCACAGGACCTCTTGCTGGGATGGGAGGCAGAGGGGTAAAGCACTACAGTCTATGGCAGGGAAGGAGTCAACTACTGGAGACCCCTGCTGTTGTGCCAGAAGAGAGATAGACTAGCTGAAAAGGAGGAGGGTACTTCTTCTTCTTCTCAGGTATGTCGATCGGTAGAGGTCTTTCAAGGTGGGGAGGAGTGAAAAATTAGATGCAGAGATTTGAGTGAGTAGGGGGAGAAAAGGGGGATGTAAGAAAGCAGCTAGAAGGAAGGGCAGGCCTGGAAATGCAGCTGGGACACAAAGCATTCAAGGACTTCTTGTATGGCGTTATGCTGGGGGTGGTAGCAGGGTCAGATGAACCCATTCTCATCCCATGGCGTCCTATATTGACAGTTTGTCCAACGGTTCTGATGGCATCTGTAGGAGACATACCAGGTTTAGCAACTACTTAACCCTAGCCTCAAAACGTAACTGCTACCTAACCTTAACCATAAACTCAACCACTATCAAAAATGTATATCATATTGTAGGAGAAAAAATGTTGCTGTCGGGTATAAAAGCTCTAGGAATCTAACACTGCTGTAGGAGATTGAACACCTCTGTGTGTCTGTTTTCAGATGCACAAAGTGTGGTTTGGTTCTGGGAAAGTATTGATGTTGAATGTCGTGTGATGAGAAGGAATTGGTCAGATTCATTCTCATCACACGACATCCAACATCTGTTTACATATACAACATCTATTTACATTTACAACATTTACGAGGGGGGTAAAGTGAGCAAATGACTGTCTCACTGTCATAGGAGAGAGAAGGTTGGAGAAGGATCTAGATGAAAAACATATCAGAAATTATTGGTGCGCCAGAGGTGCCAGCCAGTCTGGAAGGAGATAATGAGATGTTCTCCAAGAGGAGCCTGACAGACTCTTTGTAAAAAATAAAGAATCGGGAAAAAAAATGTTAATCTGAAATCACATGCTCATTTCATGATAACACTCCTAGAGGAGTTAAAAGTGCAGTATGATTGAAAATCCCATTTTGGTTTCACCCAAACAAAAGTGCGGACTGAGGTAATTGGTCTCTGGTGAAAATAAGCTTGTCTTTGTTTGACTCATAATTGTTGGTTTTAAAAAGTGAGATAGTTTTGGAGGTTTATAGGGCTCTTTACTTTTTTCCTTCTCCTTCCTTTTCACTTATTATGGAGGTCTGAAGGGTTGGCAGTCTTAAAATCAAGAGGGTCGGAGACCAGGGAAGCACAGTGTGCATGAAGAATTAGTTGGGTAAATAATCTCAAATGACTGTTTTTACAAGAGAGCGAAGTGGGTGAATTCACAGTGATGGTTCTAGTGAATTGGAGCCCATGACAAAACCATCATGGTTGGTAAACAACTGGTGACTGGCAATTAGAAAACAGGTATTTGTGATCACATGATTGCTACATCCAGTGACCTGTGCTGATTGCTGGAAAACCCATCCCAGATGATTTTTGGACCATCAAGATACAAATATCACTAGGGGGCCAACATCTGCTCTCAGTGTGAGTGTATATTTGTGATCATGTGTGTGCATACATTGTGTGTACAGGCAGACATTTGTGTACTTATTTTCTGACTCTCCCTCCTCTTAGTAGCACCTTTCGTAATGCTTTAAGACCTTTAGTACATGGTGAGATATGGTTGCTGTATTCTCAGGGACTGGTATAGCCATGGGAAGTAGAGGTGCTGGAGGTGTGGCAGCATTCCCTATTGATTTCGATTTTTTTTTTTAATTTGATTTCGATTTTGATATACTCTATTGATCCCCGTAGGGAAATTGTGCTCTGCATTTAACCCATCCTAGCTGTGTAGCTAGGAGCAGTGGGCAGCCACCGTGCAGCACCCACGGACCAACTCCAGTTCGTCTTGCTATGCCTTGGTCAAAGGCACAGACAGGAGTATTAACCCTAACATGCATGTCTTTTTTGATGGTGGGGGAAACTGGAACATCCGGAGAAAACCGTCCACAGAAACGGGGAGAATATGCAAACTCCACACAGAGGACGACCTGAGATGATTTGCGTGTGTTTCAATCTTAATCGGTGATTGAATCTTAATTATTTTGTTGGGTGAAATAATTTTAACCAATAAATAGCCAAATTAGCCTCATAAATAAAATAATAGATTTATCTAATTATTTTGCAACACTGCTTAATTTGTGAGCGGTACCAGACCCTATTTGGCAGGATCCAGCACCTCTCAGTTTTCGATCACCTGTGTTTCAGCACCAACATATTTGTGAGGAACCCATCATCAGGGCCAGGATTCATTCATAGTCCATGACAGCAACAACCGGCTGTGCAGTCTGTGTCTGCAGTCCATCAGAGTTTTTCA